>NW_026781984.1:305000-385000 GCF_031769215.1 Ylistrum balloti | reverse complement strand
TGGAGATCTCCTTGGCGTCTAGATATTGAGATAGCTTTGGCGTCTAGATATGGAGATCTACATGGAGTCTAGATATTGAGATCTGCTTAGCGTCCAGATATTAAGATCTCCTTGGCGTCTAGATATTGAGATCTCCTTGGCGTCTAGATATTGAGATAGCCTTGGCGTCTAGATATGGAGATCAACATGGAGTCTAGATATGGAGATCTCCTTAGCGTCTAGATATGGAGATCTCCTTAGCGTCTAGATATGGAGTATAGATATCTCCTTAGCGTCTAGATATGGAGTATATATATGGAGATCTCTTTAGCGTCTAGATATGGAGTATAGATTTGGAGATCTCCTTGGCGTCTGGATATGGAGATCTCCTTGGCGTCTAGATATGGAGATCTCCTTGGCGTCTGTAAATTTGGGGATCACATTTCGTCGTCTGTAGGTAGATTTGGGAATCTTGGATTGGTGGTCCGTTGATTTGTGAATATCATTCTGATTGTCTATAGATTTTGGGATCTCGTCTTGTTGCCAGTACAGTAAGAGATCTCCTTGTTTACAGTTTTAGGGATCTCGTCCTGGTCGTCTGCAGGTTTGTGGATTTCCTCCTGGTTACCCCTACGTTTGGGGATCTCGTCCTGGTCGTCTATAAGTTTGTGGATTTCCTGCTGGTCGTCTGTAGGATTGGAGATCTCGTCCTGGTCGTTTGTAGGATTGGGGACTCGTTCTGGTCGTCTGTAGGATTGGTGATCTCGTCCTGGTCGCCTGTAGGATTGGGAACTCGTTCTGGTCGTCTGTAGGATTGGGGACTCGTTCTGGTCGTCTGTAGGATTGGGGACTCGCTCTGGTCGTCTGTAGGATTGGGGATCTCGTCCTGGTCGTTTGTAGGATTGGGGATCTCGTCCTGGTCGTCTGTAGGATTTGGGACTCGTTCTGGTCGTCTGTAGATTTGTGGATTTCCTACTGGTTGTGTGTGGATTTGGGACCCTAGTCGTCTGTAAAGACGTCTGTAGATGTAAGGATTACTTTCTGGGCGTGCTAAGGCGTTTAATAATTTTTCAAGAGCAAAAAATTGTTGTTTTTAATAACTGGCCATTGGTCAGCTCCAATTAGCATTAGAACAGCCGTGGCCTGATCGTCTGTAGTTTTCAAAGGTCTGTTCGCCGGCGTCGGTAGATCTGGAAATACTCGTCCTAGTTGTCTGAAGATTTAGAGACCTCGTTGTCTAGATTTGGGGATCTCATCTCCTCGTCAGTTTATTTACGAAACTCTTCTGGTGTTCTGTATTTTGAAATAAGATACGAAGCATATTTCTTATAAATTGAATGTAGCAGTTTATACTCATAATTTTTTTTCAGGAGTCACGAGTACTACCCAGGTGTCACAGGTAATCTCCAGGAGTCACGAGTACTCCCCAGTAGTCACAGGTAATCTCCAAGAGTCACGTGTACTCCCCAGGAGTCACAGGTAATCTCCAGGAGTCACGAGAACTCCCCAGGATTCACAGGTAATCTCCAGGAGTCACGAGAACTCCCCAGGAGTCACAGGTAATCTCCAGGAGTCACGAGAACTCCCCAGGAGTCACAGGTAATCTCCAGGAGTCACGAGAACTCCCCAGGATTCACAGGTAATCTCCAGGAGTCACGAGAACTCCCCAGGAGTCCCAGGTAATCTCCAGGAGTCACGAGAACTCCCCAGGAGTCACAGGTAATCTCCAGGAGTCACGAACCTGGGACTCCTAGAGATTACTCGTGACTCCTGGAGATTACCTCTGACACCTGGGGTGTGCTCGTGACTCCTGGAGATAACCTGTGACTTCGGGGAGTACTCGTGACTCCTGAAAATAAAATATGAGTATAAACTGCTACATTCAATATATAAGAAATATGCTTCGTGGAGTATCTGTACTCGTGACTCCTGGACTCCTGGAGGTTACCTGGAGTCACGAGTAATCTCCAGGAGTCCCAAGTAACCTCCAGGAGTCCAGGAATCACGAGTACAGATACTCCACATTAGCTTCAATTTTAGACAAGCTTCCTAATTAAGGTACACGTGTACATGGGGAGGGAGGGGGGTGTTGGTTTGTAGATAATACACAATATGCCACCAGTTTAAAGTGACAGCTGTTATTCTTCTCACTTTTGACACTGGAGATTCACGGCAGTAACCCGGCCAGGCCATTTAACCTAAACTCATTACGTAACAGATGTGAGTAAACGATACAGCAGTAAGAGTTTGTTTACGTAATTAAAATATAATGTTACTCAGTTGTGTCATCGACCTTGTCCATGGCCCGGCACAATGGTGAAATTCTATAACCGTCACATACCCATTATCTCGCTTTCTGTATCACAATGAGACCTGAAATGGAACTTGTCGTATGGCAAAAATTACAATGACATTAAGTTATAAATATCGTGTCAGTTTTATCAACTACAAACCTATCTTATATATTACACCTAAACATATGTTGTTATCTTATATAAAATATCATTTATGAACAAGATCATGTTTAAAAATTGCACGAAAGACACATAAGTGAATAGCATTTTTTTCATTCAAATCTGGAATTAGATACAGTTCAACCATATAATGAATATTGAAACAGCATCATACAGCTGTTTCATCCCTCTAGAATCTGTCAGTGATGCTTTGGGCCTAAATTTTCAAACCGATGAAGCGACTAATGAAAATATGAAAAAAAAATAATGAAAAGACATACCAAAAAGAAGATGAGGAGGTGCACGAACATCAAAATTCAATAACTTGCATATTTTGAACTGCGTATATACATACAGATTTACTGTAATGTTGTTTCTGTCTCGTCTAGTTTACACCATCGTCACGCCGAACAGTGGTCAGTCGGCTGATAAAGAGGACAGTATAGCCATCACAGACAGAACCCTTTTCAGAGAATTACATGTGTCTCTTGCCCAAAAGTCGATCACCTACAGTGACTTAGGATTAGACCTGGCATGTTTTAACACTGAATTAGATAGGTTCAAGATACGTGAGACATTGATCAGAAATAATGGGACATACGTGTATGGTGTTGGGTCATTATTCTATTGCACGTCTCCCCTAGGAAAAAATCAGTCTAACGTCATCTTTAATTTCTATTGTCTCTGTAAACACTAACCCGCGACTGTCCTCAGTGCTGAAGAGATACCATTGTTAGATACACAAAATAAACCGAAAATGTGTATGTTTTGTTAACCTGTTTTGGTGTCCAAAATGTCATTATAATTAATAGCTTGCCCGTAAGCGAGCTGTCATAATGATCTCCCAGACATAACAATTATAATTGGCCTGCCATTCACTCTGTGAGTGATGAGCTTGACAGCTGAGATTTGGGAGTTTGATAAATTTAAGTATATATATTACAATAAATCCATAGAGCTAGCAATAGGGACAACAGAATTCCAGAGAATATATATGTTACTGATCAATCGGGTACTTTTCTCCGTAAGTGATATTTTCCGGGAAAATAAAAATGAAAAAGTATACCGTGCTATATATTCCCAATTAAAATCAACATAAATCAATAGCATGGTATTGATAAACAATAATATCAAAACAACGCACTGCTGGTCAAAGTCGTTATCAATGAAAATTGCCGAATTTACTTACATAATGTGTACAGTGTAGATATCGCGTGATCCTGGTGTAACCTAATAATTAAACCAAGGTCTTCTAGAGGATTTACGTACACCTGCACTAATTAATGTCATTGATAATAGATATCTTAGAAGCATGTAAATGAGGTATATTTAGTAAAGGTGAGAACAAATTACGTAATATACCTTTCTTTGTGCTGTTACGACCGGTGGAGTACATTGTGCCTGGGGCGTTATAGCGCCTTCACGGGTTGCTGAAGAACAATAGAAATTCGACCGAAACGTTCGTGTTTAGCACGCCGAACCATACCAACAAAAGATCGCGCATTAAACTAGTCGCTACTTAGTCCCCAAACTTCTCAACTAAAACGTGGTTCCTATGGCGCTACAGAGAATTCTGTGACTGCAGTGTCGCCGAAAATATTTTATACCGGAAATGAGAAATTCCGCGGCGGCCAAGTGTAGGATTTCGTCATCTTGTTGATAAAAGGTAAGCCGAATAGGAAGTTTATTGTTATGGAAACTGTGTTCTCCGATATGATAACTTGTCTTACTGTGTTGATATCTCTTGAAATAGGCAGAACTTCGTATCCCAGTTTACCTAAATGGCGCCAACAAGTGACAAAGTAACAACAAGTGACAACACATATGCTCGTTTGTAGATGCGACGTACATAAACATTTGATTTTTTAAGGTCATCGTACAACCATTTTTATATTGTCAAGAAAAGACATTTTCCTGTCTTAGCATGGAACATTGGACAAGGTTGTCACGAAGAAAATCTTATTTTGTAATATCAAATCATACTGGCACCGACCTCGATACTGAGTATGGTTTACATCCCATGAATATAGTCCTTTGCAGAAGCTGAGCTTCGACCTGAGGAAACCATGATCCCATGATCGTCGTAATTTTGTAAGCGGAATTAGTGAATACGATAAGAGTAAACTTATTTACGGAACCATGGGTTATATCTGTATTGTTCTTTTCTATATGAAGATCATTTCCCGTGTAATGGCGGAATTTTTTGTGTTTTCAGTTATAGAAAATTATACTCGTGTAATATTTCATGGTCGTTGATTATATATCAGTTTGTGTTTGGTACATGCCTTAACCTTGTTAATGTAAACGTTAACTTGTATTACAACTTGGGCGTGTCCATTCATTCTATAAGGTATAGCCACATGGTCAATGACGGGCGTACACCGGCTGGTGCATTTAAATTCTCCCCCAGTTAATATGGACTGTTCTGAGTAGTGTTTGATAACTTGAAGACCATTCTCCATAATATTGATGATATCTTTGTGTATTGTATTCACGCACCGTAAGATATCTGTATAAATGTATACCCATGTGTCACGCCCTAAGAGTGTATATATCAAGCGTATCGCTTTACCACGTAATGGAAGGAATGAAGGGTAGTAACTCTGTAATAGTAAGTTCATGTTCTTTTTTCATTTTTAATGGATGGCAATGTGTTAGAAACAAGAGGCAAGATCGAATGCAGACTCGCTATCTACATTTTTCTTTAAGAATTACATAATTTTTTTAACACTAGGTTATCTATCCCACATTTTAATTCGCTCGAAATGTGACGCGGTTCAGAAAACATACATATACTTGACGCTGAAAATTACGAAATTTATCTGATTATGGGGCTACTGCACCTCCCCGTCTAGATTTTGACTTTTCTTTTGATCACCTTTTTTTGTCATGGTTGTGCCCTTGGGACAAGACACTATTAACTGTAGATGTCATGTGGCTGGTTCCATATCCTGGTCAGAGAGGTAGATATTACAAGGAGCACACGCTTTTAAATGACACAGGTAGTTCAGTTACGAAAACTCACCAAAAGGTTAAATTTATAGAAGAACGAACAAAAATGGCAAAAGACACAAAAATTGATTGCACATTAGAAAAGAAATTGAGATTAAAATACAATCGACCCAAATGGTGAATGGAGATTTGTCCTACTGCTGCATCTAATTGCTTAAAAAAACTGCCTAAACAGTCATCATATACACTGGAAATACCGCTTTTTTTCAGTTACAGCTGTGAAACATTTCGTTGCAATGCTATAAGGTCTTTTCAGCTCGTTGAATTGTGCAGTATGAGTAACGATAACACTGAATTTGAAATGTAAATTGCCATGTTGGGAGACGAGGAAATTAGTGATAACTTTTTTCTTCTTCCACATTTCATTTAAGAAATAACTAGTTTCATATTATGTCAGAATTATGACAGCTGTATGCTGGTTCGTCCAATGCAAAAAACAAAGTAAATTCTTATCAGAAAAAAGAATTTGTGAAAAACATGCTTATGTGCATAATGTGTTAAGTGGCACATGTTTGATGTATTGCTCACACGTTGTGGGAAAGTGCGCAGGGCTTGTGTGTGTGTGTTTGCGTGTGTTTGTGTGTGTTTGTGTGTGTGTGTGTGCGTGTAGGTGTGTGTTTGTGTGTGTGTTTGCGTGTGTGTGTGTGTGTGTAAGCGTGTGCGTGAGCGTATGTGTGGTGTGCTAGATAAGATGTTTTGTGTTTGTCAAGTAGTGTGTATGATATGTAGTGTGTATGTTATGTAATGTGTATGTTATGTATTGTGTATGTTATGTAATGTGTATGTTATGCGGGTATGTAATGTGTATGTTATGTAGCGTGTATATTATGTATTGTGTATGTTATGTAGTGTGTATGAGATGTAGTGTGTATGTTATGTATTGTGTATGATATGTAGTGTGTATGTTATGTAGTGTGTATGTTAAGTAGTGTGTATGTTATGTATTGTGTATGTTATGTAGTGTGTATGTTATGCGGCTATGTAGTGTGTATGTTATGTAGCGTGTATATTATGTATTGTGTATGTTATGTAGTGTGTATGTTATGTAGTCTGTTTGTTATGTAGTCTGTATGTTATACGGTTATGTAATGTGTATGTTATGTAGTGTGTATGATATGTATTGTGTATGTTATGTATTGTGTATGTTATGTAGTGTGTATGTTATGTATTATATATGTTATGTATTGTGTATGTTATGTATTATATATGTTATGTATTGTGTATGTTATGTATTGTGTATATTATGTATTGTGTATGTTATGTATTGTGTATGTTATGTAGTGTGTATATTATGTATTGTGTATGTTATGTATTATATATGTTATGTATTGTGTATGTTATGTAGTGTGTATGTTATGTATTGTGTATGTTATGTATTGTGTATATTATGTATTGTGTATGTTATGTAGTGTGTATGTTATGTAGTGTGTATATTATGTATTGTGTATGTTATGTAGTGTGTATGTTATGTAGTGTGTATGTTATGTAGTGTGTATGTTATGTATTGTGTATGTTATGTAGTGTATATGTTTTGCGGGTATGTAGTGTGTATGCTATGTATTGTGTATGTTATGTATTGTGTATGTTATGTAGTGTGTGTGTTATGTAGTTTGTATGATATGTAGTGTCTATGATATGTATTGTGTATGTTATGTATTGTGTATGATATGTAGTGTGTATGTTATGTAGTGTGTATGATATGTATTGTGTATTTTATGTATTGTGTATGTTATGTATTGTGTATGATATGTAGTGTCTATGATATGTATTGTGTATGTTATGTATTGTGTATGTTATGTATTGTGTATGTTATGTATTGTGTATGATATGTAGTGTGTATGTTATGTAGTGTGTATGTTATGTAGTGTGTATGATATGTATTGTGTATTTTAAGTATTGTGTATGTGATGTAGTGTGTATGTTAGGTAGTGTGTATGTTATGTATTGTGTATGATATGTAGTGTGTATGTTATGTATTGTGTATGTTATGTAGTGTGTATGTTATGTAGTGTGTATGTTATGTATCGTGTATTTTAAGTAGTGTGTATGTTATGTATTGTGTATGTTATGTAGTGTGTATGTTATGTAGTGTGTATGTTATGTAGTGTGTATGTTATGTAGTGTGTATGTTATGTATTGTGTATGTTATGTAGTGTGTATGTGATGTAGTGTGTATGTTATGTATTGTGTATGTTATGTATTGTGTATGCTATGTAGAGTGTACGACGTGTAAATATATTCGTGTTGTATGTACGATGATTTGTGTATGTGTTGTGTATGATGTGTTGTATGTATAGAGTGTTTTGTGAGCGATATACTTGTTGTGCTGTTTTTATAAGAGACTTTGGAACAAGTATGTTGAAATATCCGTTGTGAGATATCAGACAAGCCATTCTGAGATGTCAGTCAAACGATTGTGAGATATCAGTCAAACCATTGTGAGATGTCAGTCAAACCATTGTGAGATATCAGTGAAACGATTGTGACATATCAGTCAAACGATTGTGAGATATCAGACAAACCATTGTGAGATATCACACAAATGATTGTGAGATATCAGTCAAACCATTGTGAGATATCAGTCAAACCATTGTGAGATATCAGTCAAATGATTGTGAGATATCACACAAACCATTGTGAGATACAAGACAAGTCATTGTGAGATATCAGACTGCGGTTGTGAGATATCAGACAAACGATTGTGAGATATCAGACAAACGATTGACATATCAGTCAAACGAGTGTGAGATATAAGACTACGGTTGTGAGATATCAGACAAACGATTGTGAGATATCAGTCAATCCATTGTGAGATCAGACTAAGATTGGTAGTTATCAATCAAACGATTGTGAGATATCAGACAAACGATTGTGAGATATCAGAATCAGATTGCGAGATATCAGTCAAACCATTGTGAGATATCAGTCAAACCATTGTGAGATATCAGTCAAACGATTGTGTGATATCAGTCAAACCATTGTGAGATATCTGTCAAACGATTGTGACATATCAGTCAAACGATTGTGAGATATCAGACAAACCATTGTGAGATATCACACAAATGATTGTGAGATATCAGTCAAACCATTGTGAGATATCAGTCAAACCATTGTGAGATATCAGTCAAATGATTGTGAGATATCACACAAACCATTGTGAGATACAAGACAAGTCATTGTGAGATATCAGACTGCGGTTGTGAGATATCAGACAAACGATTGTGAGATATCAGACAAACGATTGACATATCAGTCAAACGAGTGTGAGATATAAGACTACGGTTGTGAGATATCAGACAAACGATTGTGAGATATCAGTCAATCCATTGTGAGATCAGAATAAGATTGTGAGATATCAATCAAACGATTATGAGATATCAGACAAACGATTGTGAGATATCAGAATCAGATTGCGAGATATCAGACAAACCATTGTGAGATATAAGACAAGCCATTGTGAGATATCAGTCTCCGGTTGTGAGATATCAGACAAACAATTGTGAGATATCAGACTACGGTTGTGAGATATCAGACTAACGATTGTGAGATATCACACAAATGATTGTGAGATATCAGACAAACCATTGTGAGATACAAGACAAGCCATTGTGAGATATCAGACTACGGTTGTGAGATATCAGACAAACGATTGTGAGATATCAGACAAACGATTGTGACATATCAGTCAAACGATTGTGAGATATCAGAATAAGATTGTGAGATATCAATCAAACGATTGTGAGATATCAGACTACGGTTGTTCGATATCAGACTAACGATTGTAAGATATCAGTCAACGATTGTGAGATATCAGACTAACGATTGTGAGATATCAGTCAAACGATTGTGAGATATCAGTCAAACAATTGTGACATATCAGTCAAACCATTGTGAGATATCACACAAATGATTGTGAGATATCAGTCAAACCATTGTGAGATATCACAAAAATGATTGTGAGATATCAGACAAACGATTGTGAGATATCAGTCAATCCATTGTGAGATCAGAATAAGATTGTGAGATATCAATCAAACGATTATGAGATATCAGACAAACGATTGTGAGATATCAGAATCAGATTGCGAGATATCAGTCAAACCATTGTGAGATATAAGACAAGCCATTGTGAGATATCAGTCTCCGGTTGTGAGATATCAGACAAACAATTGTGAGATATCAGTCAACGATTGTGAGATATCAGAATCAGATTGTGAGATATCAGTCAAACCGTTGTGAGATATCAGTCAAACCATTGTGAGATATAAGACAAGCCAATGTGAGATATCAGACAAATGATTGTGAGATATCAGACAAACGATTGTGACATATCAGTCAAACGATTGTGAGATATCAGAATAAGATTGTGAAATATCAGTCAAACGATTGAGAGATATCAGTCAAACGATTGTGAGATATCAGAATAAGATTGTGAAATATCAGCCAAACGATTGAGTGATATCAGACAAATGATTGGGAGATATCAGTCAAACGATTGTGAGATATCAGAATAAGATTGTGAGATATCAGTCAAACGATTGTGAGATATCAGTCAAACCATTGTGAGATATCAGTCAAACCATTGTGAGATATCAGTCAAACCATTGAGAGATATCAGACAGACGATTGTGAGATATCAGACAAACCATTGTGAGATCAGAATAAGATTGTGAGATATCAATCAAACGATTATGAGATATCAGACAAACGATTGTGAGATATCAGAATCAGATTGCGAGATATCAGTCAAACCATTGTGAGATATCAGTCAAATGATTGTGAGATATCAGACAAACCATTGTGAGATATACGACAAGCCATTGTGAGATGTCAGTCTACGGTTGTGAGATATTAGACAAACCATTGTGAGATATCAGACAAGCCATTGTGAGATATCAGTCAACGATTGTGAGATATCAAAATCAGATTGCGAGATATCAGTCCAACCATTGTGAGATATCAGTCAAACCATTGTGAGATATAAGACAAGCCATTGTGAGATATCAGACAAACAATTGTGAGATATCAGACTACGGTTGTGAGATATCAGACTAACGATTGTGAGATATCACACAAATGATTGTGAGATATCAGACAAACCATTGTGAGATACAAGACAAGCCATTGGTAGATATCAGACTACGGTTGTGAGATATCAGACAAACGAATGTTTGATATCAGACAAACGATTGTGACATTTCAGAATAAAATTTTGAGATATCAATCAAACGATTGTGAGATATCAGAATAAGATTGCGAGATATCAGACAAACGATTGTGAGATATCAGACAAACCATTGTGAGATATCAGACAAATGATTGTGAGATATCAGACAAATGATTGTGAGATATCAGACAAATGATTGTGAGATATCAGACAAACGGTTGTGAGATATCAGAATAATATTGTGAGATATCAGAAGTTACTTAGAATCACAGCCTCTGTCCTTGATTCCAGCCCCGAGTGATTTCCTAAAGGATGATAAACATAATCTTCAATCAACAATAGACCCGAATCCACCTTTATATCCTTACCAATTACTAAAGAGCGACCATATTACCCAAAGTTTCAACCAAGCGCCCTCTGACACAACTAATATTTGTTCAAACTTACCAGAAAGCGCACACAAGACCAAGACTGAACCAGATTTTAACGACCATATCGAAGTGAAATCGGAACAGTGTAGCTGTGATGTATGTGAGAAACTTTATAACGGGGCTTGTCGTTTACTTCAGTATGATGAAAGCTGTCGCCGATATTTCTCTGTAGCAAGAGAGGCTGGATATTCCCAACAGAGAGAAGTACTTTCAACAAACACATCTACTCCATTGCCTAAGAAAAGTTTGTCTAAACTAACATGCGAAACATGTGGGAAGAAATTAGTAGAAGACCTTTATCATACAACAAAGGACTTATCTCTTTCGTCTTACGACGCGTATCAAAACAGGCATGAATCAGTATGTGTGACCTGTCTGGCTAACGACCTTGTCATTTCTATCAATGAAAAATATGACAAGATTGATGATGTCACACAATGTTTTGAATATGAATGTACTATTTGTATGTCGGTGTTCCATAGTAGGACGGAAATACGTAAACACATGGACACGCATGACAGGATTCAGAACCACGTGTGCCCATTCTGTTCTAAACAGACCAGTGATGGAAAGGAATTCTACGAACACTTTCTCACACATGAGAAAAGACAGGACTCCGTCTGTAGATTGTGTCCCAAAGTTTTCACGTGTGAATGTGTGTATCGGTTTCATGTCCAATCTCACAGAATCGTCAATGCTTTAAGACGGCCTGAAAATGTCGGAGGAACACGTGGTATTGACATGTGTGGAAGTGTTATAGACAATGCATCCGATAAAACATCACTAAAGGACGATGACGTCATCAAAAGTACCTCTATCATTACGGGCTCTAAGGAAATGGACGGGAGTAGTGTTAATGCACATAAAAAACGCAACCATAGTAGCAACATGACGTCTGAGGTTTTACCAGCCAACGTCGACGATTGTTGTGTAGTTAATGAATCCGCATTCAGTGTCAATGATTGTCGCAGGGTTAGAAGGAAGAGAGATTCAATGAAATATCAAGGCGGGATCGTCCGTTTAGATGATTACCGAATTGAGGTCAGGAAAAAGGACACGAGTAGTGTAGAAGTAGACCAAATGGAGACCGGAAGTGAGAGACAGGACGGGAAAGAAAGTGATTGCACGCAGTCCAGTCATGACGAACAGGAAAGTGACGAAAGTAATCGCGTAAAGACTGTAGGAGGAGCGAGTGACCACGAAGATACCGGAAGTGAGAGACAGGGTAGAGGAGAGGACGATGACAAGAGTATTACTGATACTCAGGAAGGAGAAGGGACACACTTCGGTAAGATAAATAGGAAGGCGAGAGGTGCAGGAAAACTCGCGCAGATCCAGGTCACTGGTTGCTCTATAGAAGTGCAACAAATTAATGAAGACACATCAGATAAGGAGGAAAGGATAACTGAGTTACAGAAAAGCAACGCGACGGACGAACAAAAGGATGACCCCGCAAACAGTCTTAAACATGCAGGACGGAAAAAGACACGGCTCAAGTCGGAGGAGAGTTCGGAGGCGGAAGTCTTTAATCTAAGCTGGAAGAGATACAACATAGATAGAAGTAAAAAACTACACATTAGAAAGACTCTTGTCATTCCAAAGAGACAAATAGACAGTAACAATAACAAAGTCAAACAATCGATGACTAAAACGGTTAAACAGTCACCACACGACAAACAGAACAATTCGGAATATAAAAAGACTCAATTTAGCACAGGTCGGAAAAACCGATACACCTCACTAGATACCCTTACATCTCATGTATTGAACAATAGAGGTTGTCGAGTCAGTAATGGAAACATGGCGGTATTTTCGAATTCCTTTGTTGCAGAAGAATCGTCTGATTTTGGTCATCAAAATCGAAAAAAATCAATGAAGATACGACATGAATCAAAACGGAAACGACTTAAATCAGCGGAGCCATGTTCAGAAACAACAAAGATGCTTGGTACATCTGGAATAAAATAGTGTAGGTCGGCCGAATCGAAAAATATGAGGAAGCGTCACGTCTCACAGACATCGCGCGATCTTCTGTCCGGAGACGGGACAAGACGAAAAAAATCGAAGGTGGACGCTGCGCATAGGGTAGAGACAGTAGTTTATCGCGTCTTGGCAATCCGCAAATGCCATCGGACGGTCAATGTGAAAGGACACCAAACGGACATGAGATTTTGTCTTCTGACAAGTTTTCATCGGAGTAATCGGAACTGTCTTCCGTTTACAGTGTTAACGGACTTGAAGGCACAGAAAATTCCTCCACTGATTCTAATTGAATTGCAGGTCATAGATGTAAACATCGCCCGAAGACATTTCGGCGAAGAGACATACTCTCTCTCCATGATTCTATGCACGAGGGGAAAGGACCAAACACGTGCGACATTTGTGATAAAAACTGCCAGACGAGAGGGGACCTGGTCATGCACTTGACCGTTCTCACAGCTAATTAACCACTTAAAAAAGGCGAAATAATTTAATGATCTGTATGTGGTGAGAAATATACAAGGCGACTCGAATACAGCCGCCATTTACGGAAACACATAGTTCAAAGACTATCGGCGTTACAGTTGTGATGTAGGCAACTGCGGCTATGACTCAATGAACGAGTTAATCAACACATGTTTAAACATACGGACGAGAAGCCATTTCATTGTGTTGTATGCAATAAGTCCTTCAGGAGCAGAAGTGATTTTCATATACATAAGAAATGCAAGAGCTTAAGAGACGGATGTTCGGAAAGCATCGGGAATCTAACACTCGGTCGGTCGAGAAGCTAGTTTGATTGGGACAGTACGAGAACAAGCGTTGACGGAGCGTCAGAGCAGGGACAGTGACAATATGAACCTGGGAAGTGGAATGGCGATCGACTCAGAGAGGTAGCTGGTTCGGTTGTAACGAATTATAGTAGTTAGGAATAGTCTGTAGTGCTGTTAGTTTGAACACGTGTCATTTTCATTTATAGAAGAATGTGTGTCACACAAAAAAGTAGGAACTGAAAGCGAGAAACCATGTATAAAATACCATAAGGTTGAAATATATATTTTCATGATTTTGAAAGTTCCATATTGTTTGTGTGACATTTCGGTATACCTGGTATGCGTAAAATGTATTAAACATATATATAACCACAGTATATAAACGCTGAGATCTTTTGAGAAATAGCTAAATGTATATGCGATTGTCAGAGAAATGACAAAATCCTAACTCATTAAAATACAGATAATGTATAGCTGTATGAATCATATTCTTTCAATATCAAACCAAAATTTGTTTAGTAGGCGACAATTGATATCAACTGTATAAACAGAATTCAAGCATTAAGTCAATATAAAATATAGAAAAAGAAGAGCAAAGGGAAGACAGAAGTCCCTGCAAGGTGTCTCGGAAGGATAAGCGTGTTCTGATTCATTGACGAATCATTCATGTATATCTAACAAAAAGTCGTTTAAAAATATAGAAAAATATGAAATGATTTACACGGAGACCTGTGCAAAGGTAGACATGGAGTTGCGGAAGGACATTTGTCTCCTGCTTGATAACAGACGCCCGTCATGTAAGTAACAATATCAATAACAATAGGGGGAGGGGGAGGGGGGTTGGGGTTGGGGACAGTACCGGAGGGAACAATATGGTTAAACTGGAGGTGTATTCAGGCACAATCACGTCAACATTGGCGTCTCTTTCACCAGTACACTAGGCCAGTATGATGATAGATGTAAACAACGCGGTCTCCTGTGAGTGTGTGGACCGAGGTACATGTATGTGACTACACACAAACATTTTAATCGTGGTCCAGTCTGGTTCTCGCTACATTGTTTATTCATTAACATTAAAGATACCAAAGGCCGACATTACTCTTTGATGAGTAAATTCTACTTCTCTCACAGTAAATATAAATTAATATACACTTTATTTTACAACAATTGCGAAACAAGTTATGTCAACTTATACTAATCACTCTTGTTGGCCCGGATGTAAACGCGCGAGGGGTCTTATTGTGGGAGGAAACCGGAGTACCCGGGGAAAACACACGTGGTCGAGCATGTGACCCCTTACCTTTTCACGTTCGAACCCCGGTCGGCTAGGTGAAATGCGAGTGCGTTACCACTGCGCCACCCGACTACCCACAGTAAATATGAAAGTATCTTACCGCTCTCATAATGAGTATAAAAGTGTCTTACCAATAACAATATAGAATTTTCCTCCCCTGCCACACACTTGTACATAACTATGTAGAAGTGATGTTGTTACCCTCAGCCTCCGGATACAATAGAGAAAATAACAATTAACTCTTGTCTTCGGTTCTAAACTGTATTAAGGATGGAAGGTACGAGTAGACGTGTGCCTAGCTCGGAGGTTTACATTAGACTGACTAAAACATACATGATACAGACAATTTACAGATACAATCAAACAGATGAAAGTAATAATTATCAGAGATGAAGATAAGAGTGAAGGAATTCTAAAGTCTGTTTAAACTCTTGAAACTCCAGCAGGGGTCATTAATTGACCTTATCTGGCACACTACAACATTAACTGGTCATCGGCTGGTCACTACGCCTAACATCAGACACCCTAAAATTGTACGATGATCCGGAACACTAATCAAACTCGCCACTCACTTGGTGTCATTATTTGACTCTTAACCCCCCCACCACCCACCCCTGGAACACATAATCCACAGAGTGACTTTATAATGATCAATTTATCACTACAACTGTTCGTGTCCAAGTTCATGTCCTTAGTCTCTGCACTGAGATTTAATCCTGTTGGAATATGCTATTTCACTACTGCCTACACTATTAAATTATACTGAAAGGATAAAGAAACGCAGGGTAATATTTATTCCGATATTTTGAAAACGCGTTCTCCAAATGAAGTGAGACTTTGTGGATTGAGTAATTAGGTCATATTACTACGGAAGCGTATTCCGGCCACGTTGTGTTTTATTTAAACTCGAAATTTCGAGATAGCATCTCGAAATTTTGAGATAGTAAGTCGAAATTTCGAGTTAGTAAGTCGAAATTTTGAGATAGTAAGTCGAAATTTCGAGTTAGTAAGTCGAAATTTCGGATTACTAACTCGAAATTTCGACTTACTATCTCAAAATTTCGACTTACTATCTCAAAATTTCGGATTACTAACTCGAAATTTCGACTTACTATCTCAAAATTTCGACTTACTAACTCGAAATTTCGACTTACTATCTCGAAATTTCGGGTTACTATCTCAAAATTTCGGGTTACTATCTCAAAATTTCGGATTACTAACCCGATGATATCTCGAAATTTCGAGTAAAAATAAAACACAAACGTGGCCGGAATACGCTTCCGTATATTACACCTTGTCATGTATCGAAAATTTAGTCATGGTACAGTGCGCAGCTCTGGCAAATGGAGGAAGGAAAAAACAAGAATCTCGTGCACCGTGTTGTTCTGGTCTCATGCAGCGTTGGTCAAGTCACTCTTCGTTAGTCTTTATACAGACCAACTGCTTCCCTAAAATTAATTGAGAATTTGATTCGTTTTAAGAATGGCATGACTCACAGAAGTTCAGAGGGGTCAGGCCATTCAGATGCTGATGCAAGGACAGCTGCAAAATCAGGCTGCTAGGCACTTTGGTGTTAATGTTTCCACCATAGAACGTCCTGTAAGACGTCTTCGGGAAACTGGGCGATTGGCCGATCGACCTAGGTCAGGACGTCTGCGCGTAACGTCATGACGTCAGGATCGCTATATCGTCGTCTCTCATGTGCGTAATCGGCGCCTTACTGCCGTTGAGAGTGCACTTAATGTTCGTGGAAATCATGGGCGTCCTATAAGTTCAAAAACTGTAAGGAATCGATTACGAGAAGTTGGTGTAAGAGCACGTCGCCCCTACGTAGGTCCACACCTTACCCCTGCTCGACGTCGGCGTCGTATGGCCTGGGTCACTGCACATGCTCCACGACGGTTTCCACTGAGGCAGTGGAGACAAGTTTTCTTCACGGACGAGTCTCGATTCTGTCTTTATCGATCTGACTTCCGTCAACGTGTCTACCGACGTCGTGGCGAACGTTTTACAGACGCTTGCGTTGTAGAGAGAGATAGGTTGGGGGCGGATCAGTAATGGTGTGGGGAGGAATCACACACGGGTTAAAACCACAATTGGTTGTTATTGATGGCAATTTAACAGCAGCTAAGTATAGAGATGAGATCCTCCGACCCCATGTTATCCCTTTCTTACAGCAGCATAATCTAACCCTCCAGCAGGATAATGCTAGGCCCCACGTAGCAAGGATTTGCCAAGTCTTTTTGGCCAACAACAACATTCAACCACTAGATTGGCCGCCATATAGCCCTGATTTGTCCCCGATCGAGCATCTTTGGGACCAGTTGGATAGACAGGTTCGAAAGCGCCAGCCACTCCCTGCTACTCGAGAGCAGTTGACCAGAGCTCTGATTGAAGAGTGGGACCCCATAAGACGGATTAACGCTCTCATGAACTCTATGACCAGAAGAATAAGGGCCGTGACCACAGCAAACGGCGGACACACAAGATATTGATGACTCAGTTCAATTTCAATTTCAAAATCTTATGGGTCCATTCAATTTAATCGTTAGTACCTCTAAACCAATTGTCAGATGCAAAATACAGACTTTGGACATTTTTAAGCTTTAATTTATCTGTAAGTATACAAAATTTCGTTTTAAATGGAGCCCGATATCATACTTAATTTCTGGTTTAAAGTTCACCCTGCGTTTCTTTATCCTTTTAGTATATTTTACTGCACAGAATATTAGCAGAAACAAGTTACAAAATGATTTTTAAAAAATTTCATTCTTCTCTTTGCCTTTACTCGATGCGCGATAGCCCGTCAGCGTTTGCATTGTTTGAGCCTTTTCGATAGTTAATGTCAAAACAATAGGGCTGTAATGCTAAGGCCCATCGCATCGGTCTCTGGTTTTTCAGTTTGGTTTTCTCCAGCCAAACTATGGGTTGTGATCAGTCTCAACCGTGAACTGAACACCATTCAGATAATATCCACACAGTGGCTAAACATTCCTTTTCTACTGTCGAATAGTTAATTTCACATGGGAGTAGTTTTCGACTCGTGTACGCGACTGGGTGCTCGTCACCGTCAACTTTTTGGCACAAAACTCCACCTATAGCTGTGTTACTCGCGTCCGTTTGTAGGTAGAAATGCTTTTCAAAGTCAACATTGGAGCTTGTGTCATTGCATCCTTCAGAGCCCTGAACGCGTTCACTCTATTTTCGGTCCATACGACTTTTGTAGATTCTTTTGATTTTAACATATCAGTCAATGGTTCCGCGATTCGCGCATAGTCTTTCACAAATTTACGATAATATCCCGTCATTCCGAGGAATGATCTTACTCCCTTTTTGGACTGAGGGAGTGGAAAATCAGTCATGACTTTTATTTTCCGGTCATCAGGCTTGACAGATCCATGGCCAACAACATGACCAAGGCAATACAGCTCCTCCTCTCCAAGAATACATTTGGAGGGTTTCACGGTTAACCCATCTTCTCTCAGACGCTGTAGAACGTTGCGTAACTGAGTCACGTGATCTTCCCATGTCTCGGTAAAAACCACAATGTCATCAAAATAGGCAACTACATTTGACAGTCCTCTCAGCATTTTGTCCATCATTCGAGCGAAAGTAGCTGGTGCTGTTTTCATTCCGAATGGAATTACATGGAATTTGAATTGGCCGAATTCCGTTACAAAAGCTGATTTGTCCTGTGACTCCTCCGCCAAAGGAATTTGCCAGTAGCCCTTGGCTAAATCCATGGTGCTTATATACTTGGCTTTTCCCAGTTTTTCGAAGATTTCGTCTATGCGTGGTATCGGATATCCGTCAAATTCAGTAATATCGTTCAATTTGCGATAGTCTACACACAGTCTAATCGATTTGTCAGGCTTCTCGATTAGAACTACCGGTGCTGAATAGGGGCTTGACGATGGAGATATTTGACTCTTCTCCAACATTTCGTCGATTATCCTCTTCACCTCTCCACGTTTTGACTGAGGAATTCGGTACGGCTGTTGCCTTATGGGCTTTTTACTCGTTGTCTTTATAGTATGTGTAACCAGAGTAGTTTTACCTGGCTCTGAGTTAATGACATCCAGATAGTCCTCACATAGCCTCCGTAGTTCCTTCCGCTGTGTTTTGTTGAGGTTAGCGCCAAGTTTCACATCTGTGATTTCGTCCACATTGTCACCAACATCCTCGGCTGGATTAACGTCTGGCTGTTTCTGTACAAACCCTATCTGAGGTACAGATCTGTTGTATTTGCGGAGTAGATTAACGTGATAAACCACTCTCCCGCGGCGACCTGCTACGCTAATTTCGTAGTTGACGTCGGTAGCCTTACGTATGACCCGATATGGCCCCTTCCACTGAGCAACCATTTTGGAGCTGTCTGAGGGTAGAAATAATAATACTGCATCGCCTGGTCGGGATTCCCTGTTGGTCGCATTTTGGTCATACCATTGTTTGATCTTTTGGCGTTTGATAACAAGTGTTTCACGCACTGTGTCCCCTATTTCTGACAAGCGCTCGCGCATGTTAACAACATGGTCTACAACAGTTCTTTGAATTTCATCCTCACCTGTCATGGCCTTCTCTAAAATCTGGATTGGACCACGAACTTGCCAACCATAGAGCATCTCGAATGGCGAGAACCCTGTTTCCTCGTGAGGCACTTCACGGTACGCAAAAAGCGCATAGGGTAATAAAGTGTCCCATTCCCCTTTATTACTTGCTGACAACTTTTTCAAGATTGCCTTCAGTGTAGCATTGAATCTTTCCACCTTTCCGTTGGTTTGTGGATGGTATGGAGATGTGGTGATCCCTCTGATACCCGTGATTTCATACAGGTTGTTCAATAGCTCCGATGTAAAATTAGAACCTTGATCCGTAAGAATCACCTGTGGAAATCCAACGCGTGAAAACATTTCCATCAGGGTATCAGCTACAATTGCTGCATCCACATTCCTGAGCGCAAAGGCCTCTGGGTATCGCGTCGCGTCATCAATCACTGTGAGGATAAATCTATTTCCTCTCTTTGACTTCGACAATGTCCCTACTTTATCCATTGAGATCTTGTAAAAGGGCTCATCCACCATCGGCGGTTGCACTAATGGCGCTTTTTCGTCACAAAGCCTTTTCGCCACTTTCTGGCAAACATCACAAGACCTACAATATTGTAACATCCTTGAAAACACCTGGCCAGTAGGATGATGTGAGAATACGTTCCTTTGTTTTCTCGACTCCCACGTAGCCTGCGAACGCTCTTTTGTGAGCTAGCTCGATTACTTTATTCCTGAGATCTACAGGTAATATCACATGAACACCAGATCTCACACCATCTGTTGCCTTCCATTTCCGTTTAAGAACACCGTTTGCCCAAAATATTGCATTGGAATCAGAATCAACTTCCTCTGAAGAATCTGCTGCCTTTCGCCTTAAGTTTGCTAACGACACATCCGATATTTGCATCTCTCTGAGGGTTTCCACGTTGATTTTTGAGATATCCTTGGTGTAATTTTTTTCTTCAATGATGACCTCTGACTCCTCATTTGTTGTCGCTATAGATTCTGAATCTTCAGTGTCCTTATTTGCGTCACTGTCATTGGCGTGTGAGTTGAGCTCACTCTCCCTGACATTATGGTTTTCTGCCACTTCAGAATTTCCCTTGGTCTCCATGGTTACTTTCTGAGAGGCCTCTGCGTCCTCTTTATCCTGTTGACGTTTTTGTCCTCTGGTAACCACGTTGATGGTTTTCCGTTCCATAATGTCCATACCCAATAATGCTTCCGACACTCTTCATTGGCTCATCAGAAAAGTTCGTTTTCGATTCTGTCTTTGATGTTTCTACGGAAGCTTGACTAACCTGTGTTTTGGTCTTTGTTGTGCTCCTATCCGGAAAAATATAATCCTCTGCTGCATCCACAACAGTTCCAGATCCTTTGTTCCAGTGGATCCATTGTGCCTGTGACACTGGAAGAGCACTGGGGAAAAAATTCCTCTTCTATTTTCCCAAGAACATCTTCACTGTCATCAATGAAACGTATGACATATTGTTTCACTCTTGCCATAAGTCCACGATATGTCTCTTTTTGTTGTTTTTGGACATCCGATAGCATTTTGAAGTACTGATATGGCTTTTTTCCATACCTTTCTATCAAAGCCTTTGACAGATCTTCATATGATTTGTGGGCTTGAGCTGAAACTTCACGAGCTTCTCCTGTTAGTAGACTTCTTAATTGAAGCATTTTCATTTCCAGAGTCCAGCCAGCTTGTGATCACAATGCTTCAAACTCAGCGAGATAGGATATAATGTCATCGCCTGAAGCATGATCGTAAGGCTGTAGTTTCACTCTACATGGCACAGCACTTGCATTGTTTTTGTTTTCCAGCTTCAGTTTTTCAACTTCAAGTTCCATCATTTTAAGCTTTAGCTCAGCGTCCTTCTTTTCTTTTTCAGCTTCCATCCTTTCTTTTTCAAGTTTAAGTTCAGCTTCCCTTCTTTCCTTTTCAGCTTCCCTTTCAGAACGTATGTTTCTTTCTTCAGCCTCACGCTGAAGTTGTTCACGTTCTAACTGAATCTTCTCCTTTTTCAACTTCTGCTTGGAGCTCTAATTTTCTAATTTCCACTTTTGACTGAGCAGCCGATAACTTCTGGGCTGCGTCGGCAGTCTCTCCGTCTCCTGTGCCTGTCGGCATTTTCAGTCTCTTTCAAGTTTGTTATGTAACGGAGTCCCACACTTGATAGAGAATCTTTCACCGCTGCCACCAGTTGTTACCCTCAGCCTCCGGATACAATAGAGAAAATAACAATTAACTCTTGTCTTCGGTTCTAAACTGTATTAAGACTGGAAGGTACGAGTAGACGTGTGCCTAGCTCGGAGGTTTACATTGGACTGACTAAAACATGCATGATACAGACAATTTACAGATACAATCAAACAGATGAAAGTAATAATTATCAGAGATGAAGATAAGAGTGAAGGAATTCTAAAGTCTGTTTAAACTCTTGAAACTCCAGCAGGGGTCATTAATTGACCTTATCTGGCACACTACAACATTAACTGGTCATCGGCTGGTCACTACGCCTAGTGTCCTGACAGTATGAAATTTATATGACACGGTACTGGCTAACATCAGACACCCTAAAATTGTACGATGATCCGGAACACTAATTAAACTCGCCACTCACTTGGCGTCATTATTTCACTTTTAACAGATGTATCTTATCACTCGCACAATGATAAAGATGTGCCCTTTGACTCCAACAATAATACAGAAGTGTCTTCCCATTCCCACTTTGCATATAAATGTAAAGGTGTTTAGCCATTCCCACAAACATGTGTCTGAATAGGGACATATGATAGATTGAAAACGCCCCTGGTATAAGTCATGTGACGGTTTTTTCACCCCAGTATTTGAAAATATGAAGGTGAATAAAGTAAAATCGCAAATATGACAGATGGAAATATACTTGTAACTACTGCTGTAACAAACATGTTTACTATATTAAACCAGTCATATTGACAGAAAAAAATATGACAGTAATGCATTAAGGTTACCATGGCAATGCATTTTCAATATACATTTCTCAATCATATAAAAAACACGATTTTTGATAAATACACATTTTTGCATATAAATCCATAACCAGTTACCATGTAAACAAAGCCATTATCAGTTACCATGTTAACAAATCCATTATCAGTTACCATGTAAACAAAATCGTTATCAGTTACCATGTAAACAAAATCATTATCAGTTACCATGTAAACAAATCCATTATCAGTTACCATGTAAACAAATCCATTATCAGTTAAGACCATGTACAAAACATTATCAGTTACCATGTAAACAAAACATTATCAGTTACCATGTAAACAAATCCATTATCAGTTACCATGTAAACAAAATCATTATCAGTTACCATGTAAACAAATCCATTATCAGTTACCATGTAAACAAATTCATTATCAGTTACCATGTAAACAAGACCATTATCAGTTACCATGTAAACAAAACATTATCAGATACCATGTAAACAAAACATTATCAGTTACCATGTAAACAAAACATTATCAGTTACCATGTAAACAAGACAATTAACAGTTACCATGTAAACAAGACAATTATCAGTTACCATTATCAGATACCATGTAAACAAAACATTATCAGTTACTATGTAAACAAATTCATTATCAGTTACCATGTAAAATCCACAAAATCATTATCAGTTACCATGTAAACAAATACATTATCAGTTACCATGTAAACAAATTCATTATCAGTTACCATGTAAACAAAATCGTTATCAGTTACCATTATTATCAGTTACCATGTAAACAAATCCATTATCAGTTACCATGTAAACAAAACATTATCAGTTACCATGTAAACAAAAGCAATTAACATTATCAATTCCATTATCAGTTACCATGTAAACAAATCCATTATCAGTTACCATGTAAACAAGACCATTATCAGTTACCATGTAAACAACACATTATCAGATACCATGTAAACAAATTCATTATCAGTTACTATGTAAACAAATTCATTATCAGTTACCATGTAAACAAATTCATTATCAGTTACCATGTAAACAAAATCGTTATCAGTTACCATGTAAACAAAACATTATCAGTTACCATGTAAACAAATCCATTATCAGTTACCATGTAAACAAATCCATTATCAGTTACCATGTAAACAAATTCATTATCAGTTACCATGTAAACAAATCCATTATCAGTTACCATGTAAACAAAATCATTATCAGTTACCATGTAAACAAATCCATTATCAGTTACCATGTAAACAAGACCATTATCAGTTACCATGTAAACAAAACATTATCAGATACCATGTAAACAAAACATTATCAGTTACTATGTAAACAAATTCATTATCAGTTACCATGTAAACAAATCCATTATCAGTTACCATGTAAACAAGACCATTATCAGTTATCAATTCATTATCAGTTACCATGTAAACAATACCATTATCAGTTACCATGTAAAAAACACATTATCAGTTATCATGTAAACAAATTCATTATCAGTTACCATGTAAACAAGACCATTATCAGTTATCATGTAAACAAATTCATTATCAGTTACCATGTAAACAAATCCATTATCAGTTACCATGTACACAAAGCAATTAACAGTTACCATGTAAACAAATTCATTATCAGTTACCATGTAAACAATATAATCTTTTACCTTCTTGTGAATTCCCTCTGTAAAATTTTTTTTCAACATTTTTTAAGATAAACAATTTAACGAGACGCATATTTCCTTATGTATAAACATTTCTTTTAATATAACCCACGTTTGCCTCTTAATCCCATTTCTTGCGTTCTGAACAGGAGATCTACCGACCACCAGTGTTTAACACGTATCAATGGCCGAAAAGCAATATTATTAAAAAATGAATAATTATATCTATATATATATGATTATTACATTCTCGTAAGTTGAAAGATATACAAACACGCCGAACGGCAGGGTTTCGCCTCAAATTCCTAACGCGAAACAAGAAGACGCTGTTCTTTTGAAACAGTATCGCTATTTTCATAATTCACAAAGAATCTTATGCTCATTGCTTTCCTGCCGAAATCCAACTTTTTTCTTTCGATAATAATGATTTCGTGTGGTTATGTCATTTACGTATTCCAGTACAAATAACTTATACCACACTTTTTGGAAATGCTATATGGGCGTCTTTCGTAAAAGAACGCATCATATTTACACTACATTTGAACAGTGTAAAATAGCAAATATCTGTTCAGTGTTAACCTATTACAACATACTCTAATGTCAATTTTGGTCTGTCTGTATAACGTATCTCCACGTGTCAATTTGATCAGATATCTATTTAGCCTTCAGTTGGTAAAAAAAAACTCTTCTGCTTCTTATGTAAACTTTAATTCTACTTCCTTGTGGGAGATGAAGATAGACCTTTTCTATGCTCGTTAATATGCCTGGTGGTTCCTTGGTTCCTTATCTTGTTCTCACTTTGGAAACGTGACATTAATCATTTGACTTTAACCAAGATTTAAATGGTTACTGTCACGGAAGAACATCCGATTATTGTATTTTCTCATTGGTTTCTGTATAACTGTTTCTTTTGTTAATATTTTGGCATTGATTCACTGAATCTGAGTTGAGTTAAAATACCGCTGACACGTCAGTATTTTTTTATTTAAATCAAGGTGGTTTTGTTAACCAGGAAGTATATTAGGTTCAGTATCCGTGATATGTGTCAGTGTGTTACACGGGGAAGCCATTACGATTCATATTGAGCTGTTCTCTGATTACAGTGATAAACCAGGCAATTATGTATTCGTGATATATGTACAACACAAAAAACAACACATGCAGCCGTATACTGCACCACCACCTAAACATTGCTGTGGAATGCCCTTGTGCTCTGTAATTACATGGAAATAAAATGAAGTTTCATGTGTTTTTAGCTCACTACCCAACCTACCCAACAGACACGCCATCGATTAAACTTCTAAATAAGATATTCTTTGCTAAATCCTCCACATATTATAATTAGGACAGGCGTACGGTGTACCATCACAACGTGTATGGTGCAACTTCAACAACATCGCTTGTGTCGCCATCATAACCCCTATCGCTGGTGACATCCCCTCCGAATATAGGTAAACTTCCTAGACTCAGTCGCATAAATTATATCTTTGAAAGCAATTAATATGACACTGATTCTAACATTACATAATATGGAATTCTCAATCTGGGCTGTGATACTCTTTAACGTACCTTATCTAACGCAATCAAATCGGCGCAATATAAATATTTCCAGAATACTATCGCATTGATGAATTAGCGCAACCATGATTTCAAACCATGTAGAGAAACGGAAAATCTCTAAAATTAATATTACGACTTAAATATATACCTTTATAGCATGCTAACAGAAGAATGCAGCTGGGCACGAAGAATCTGGTAACATGTTGAGGATATCAGCTGATATCCGTATTATAATCTCCACTTGTTATTATGTCTAGATAGTCAAACACTTCATCTTATGATAATAAATAGCTCTAATTACATAAATCTCACTTAAATATAACGGTAAATATATCTACACAGTGCGCCAATCAGACTGTATACATATCGACGGTATGTGTCCCAAATTAAATGTTATCTTTAAAATTATCTATTGAGAAAAATATTATTCTTGAAATAACGCCGTGAAAATAGTCCCTTTCTTTTGAGAAATATTTTTACACGTTCCACAGTGTTCCTGTTACCAAATTTACAGTCGGACCATGGGAAAACATCGAGATAACCGAGTATTCGATTAAAGTGAGTTCGAATGTTTTGTGTAAAGTGAGACAGTGCTGACGAATTAAAGGGGTCATCGAGTTATACGAGTTCGACTGTAGTTACTCGTAAACATGAAAATGTAACACGATGTCATATCATCAAGCACAAGTGTTAAAATTTTTGTTTGCCTTTATTTCTTGTCTATCTCGCTCCTTTGTTTTAAAGTCTTTCTCTCAGCTTCTGTATATTGCTTTCTCTACACACCAAGCATGTACTCTAAAAGAATGTATGACACAGTTTCTATATCAAGGACACTGACAAACTTTTTTCCTCGAATTTCTGTAACCAGTAATACAATCCACCATTTTGGTCTTCGCTTTATTAACTTTTCATTGTTCACTGCTATAAGATAGACCAATATCTTTCCGCATCACTGAATTATCATTAAGTAGTTACGACCGATCTAGAGTAATCTAGAGTGTGTATTTAGGAAAGTGTAACCTGCTTCATCGACTACGAACACTTGATCGGTAAGATACAGAATTCATAAAAAACAAATCAATAGAAATTTACAAAGAATGAAAAAAGAATAAATTCATATTTGATGTAAGATCACTATTAAATGTCTCCAACCATTCGCCATCGGGTTGTTTAGATGTAATGAAATATTCATCATTTGGGGTACTCTTCATTTGTTCACCTTTTTTGGAACAAATATTGTACAAAAGACACACAAGTAAAAAGTACCTTTTGATACAAATTAAGATACAGTAGAGCCAAACAATAAGTGAAACTGCACCACACAGCTGTTTCGTCATCATAGGATGTAACAGTGATGCAAAAGGTGAAAATTTGGAAGCCAAAGAGGCGATTTAGGAAAATCCAAAGTGATCGAAAGAAAAGTCGAAATCTAGATACGAAGGTGCATCGACCCCATAATTCAATGAATTTTATAAATCAGATAATTTTAGAACACTGTCTAATGCATGTGTATATTCTGAACCGTGCCACTATTAGAATGAATTAAAACGACGTGGCATACAGGTTACGGCAAACCTCGTGGGTTTGCCACCCGCAGTCTCGAAGATTGGTAAACAAAATACCAACATGTCATTCAGTAAAACTAGGGCAAAAAATAGGAACAAAGAAAGATTTACACGGAGACTCTTGAAAAAGTAAAAGAGTAATAAGATCATGTGTTCTGCTTCATCGACGACGCCCGCCATGTAAATCTTGGTCAATCCAAGCAGGTAATGCCACGTTCTCAAACGAGAATTTGTTTTATGAAGACAAAGGCAAAATATCTGTATATAGTCAATTTTCTATGAAAGCTAACAATACAAGATTAGAAAATAACTTGTTGAGATAAAAAACCAAAAAAAAAAAAAAAATAGAACGCTTCCGAGACTTCCCTTCTATGTTCTGGTCATTATATCTAAGGACGTGTCAGATAGTTTAACCCAAGTCTTGCTTGGAAAGGTTTACGGGCATCCGAGAGTATAAACCTAAATGTCAAACCGGTCATCATTATTTCAATGACGGCACAAGGAGACTAATAAGCACATAAATTTTTTGATAGCTGAGAAGTACTTCCAAGTCCTCAGGTGAATGCTCTCTTTTTGGGTCACGCGAACGCGTAATTATGTAAAATACAGGTGAGATTGCCTTGAAAACCTGTTTGACATGGTACAAGCCTTTCATACCTGGGATGACAGTACTCGCTTTCCAGTAAAGGGTGGGACTAAAATGTCGACCACTTCCTTTGATACTTCGACAAGAAGATATCGTTATCATTGGGGCCTCTCCCATGCATTTGGAAAACAGAAACTTTTTTGTATCTCGAAATGAATTCTTTTTAAGTTGCATTGTCAGTTTTAACCATATATTTCTCTTCCCGAAATTCCAATCTCTGTGTTATCTATAATAAACAACTCCTCATCTATCATAAAAAATTTACATGGTGATAAAATAGTGTTAAATGACACTGTGCAAGCTCATTTGACAAACAATGACAAGGAACCAACTTGTTAACAAGATAAGGATCCTTTTGTGAATGAACTCAATGTTATGTAACAAAATAGAGTTTAGTGTAACACAGCTGGATTTTCATATGGGATTGGTTGAAATAAGTTAGCTTAAACAATAGTTCGTTTAATGTTCAATAGTATATCAATAAAACACATATAGGTAGTTCACAGGGGTGTGGATAATAACTTGCATATATACACTTAGATTGGTGTAGTCTGGGCCCCGAGAATCTTATCAGCGGGTGTACAGCCTTGGCCAGTTAATTAATTAGAGACTATCCCCACTTCATCGATAATTAAACTTGTGTAATTTACCATTCGGACAGTGGCCACCTAGTGGTGGAGTAATTATTAGGGTCTATTTCAAGTAACAAATTAGCAGGTGGACTCTCAACCTTGCACCTCGAGTACAGGTGGCTATACTTCAACAATCGTATCATCTAGCAACAAGTAAAGTCCATATTAGGGGATGGCCGAACAAGCTTGGTCCAGAGTAAGATAAAAGGGGGAGATCTTTAGGTTAGAAGGGACGGCCTTGGGGAGCCCACTAGATGGACAGTTCTGATACGAGACACAATGTGAAGTACTAGTATGAGTATATGAACTCTGTATGTTGATGAAATGTTGCTTTTGTACATGTAACCTTATTATTATTCGACATGTTATGTAATGGCTATTACCAACAAGTACGTGTGTTTACGCCTTCTGTGTTACAGTAATTCAACAATCGGGGAAGCTACATGAGTGTTTACATAATTTTTAAATATTTAAACACGAGTTATCGCAAACTTTGTTGGGCTTCATTCCAGGATCCTATCAGGAAAACATTGATGAATCTAGGCTGTATCATGTACGGTGTCCTTTGTCCGCGACTGACTGGAATGTCACATCTGTACGGTAATACAATACACGTAAGCTTAGTATCGTTGCATAAGTTCACACATGAGATCACATGGTAACATTGCCTCAGATAAATTTTACATTATATCACAGATTTATACATGAAACTGGTGTGCACATAAAAGATTAAATCTAAAAGCGAAACTCAATACGTACTGCCAGGTGCATAGTTAACATTTATTTGGATTAACTTTAAATCACCTCATAGTGTTTCACACGTTAAGCTCATAGCATCACGTTCGAGTCCTAGAGGGAAAACCGCTGTATGATAGAGTTTAAATAATTATTGGAAATTACTATCGAGTTTTAACAAATTCCAACTTAAAAATTAAATGACAGGTGTTATTCACCGTGTGTTTTGCATAATCCTTTTAAATGCAATCTGAGAACCGGCTCGTCCCGTTGATATACACTGCGTCTCCTAGGAATGGGTATTTATTTAACATGTACTCTTCACTTTTTGTGAATCGTTTCATTCCCACCCCTCTTTTATTCGTAGTACAAAATACAGAGATTTATCACCACAGTGCGCTTTTGTGTCGGTTGAACCAGTCAGATGAAAGCTTAGGTAATATCTGAAATGCTTTGTTGTTTACATTGCATGTCGATTCAGTGTCAGCGATACCCTGTAAAATAAAGTTGAACAGAAGGTGTATGGAGATCCAGGTGATATCTTATCTGATGTGAACAGGATGGTTGGTCGGTTACACATTTTCCGTCTCCATGACTCATCCTCTCTATGCATTGTGGTTCAAATACTAATTTTCTATCACGTCTTGTAATTTTCAAGCAAATCCTAAATTACCGCAGCCATGTTCTGATTCCTGAACTGGCCTACTGATTTATCTTGTAGAAGTTAAGTGTACTGGCCCCACTTGTATAAAACATCTCAACTTGAGATTTCCTCAAGTCGAAGTTTACAGACCAAACAATAGCTGAAGTTGAGCACTATATGTAAATAAGCAAAATATACATATATACTGTCAACTCATCAAAACTCTGTCTCTTGCTGCAACTCGCTGTATTTTGGAAATATCAATTACGAAATATGACGACCCATATATTACATGAACGATGACTGACACGACTCACGCGGGTCGCATACACAAACGAAGCATAAACAATGTACGTGGACAAAGGGTTCTTGATTACGTCATCTTACCAGGTTAGCCATTAGATCGACTACCTCCGCATCCTTTCGAACAAACATCAACAACGACAGTCACTTTATGAAATCGACGTTACGGCTTACATCATTTGATGTCGAAAATGGAACTGACGTTGACATCCAGTATCCAGACATGTTTCCGCACGACAACTGACGATCATCATGTAGCTTATACCTGACCAAATGTTGACAACCGATACAGAAGAATGCATAGCCCCGAATATACACAGGAGCAGATGTAGCAAACTCAATGCCAGAAGACCATATCAACAGGAAGAATACAAACCAGATATATGACGTTCAATTATATCTCTGTGTGTCGACCTGGTTGTAACCAAATTAAGTGCGGATGTTGTTTGCCAATCTTTCGCGTTACGTGAAATTGACGATAGAGATCATGCTTAACCGTCTTGCATAAATATGAGGACGACGGCGTAAACAATAACAATAAGTAGCTGCCTCTTCAGTCTTCCGATAATGAAACAGAGAAGTGACAAGGATTTTGTTCATACATTTAGACAATTCACTGTTTCAATAACTTTCAATTTCGATTTCCACAAGTCGCCTTCTCAGTTCCAGCCTCACTGCCATTAACATCAATCACCAGTCCTAGATGGTTGAAACAACAGTTTTATTCATCAGTTGGTATTCCTGTTTCAATTCTAAATTTGCATTGAAAGGTGATATTAAAATAATGTGCCTTTTGAACAGTTCGGATTATCATCCTATGATCGACCAAAGTTCAGAAGAACCTCTCTTTGAGTAATGCATTCCATCCTGTAAGAGGATATTTGAAAACTTAACAACAGCACGTGCATTCAATAGAGCCGATCCTGCACGAGAGAACAGAGAGTTGGAATATCCAGAATTCGACAGCAAAATGCGGAATTAAGGAAGAACATTGCGTGTGCTCGTGATTGAATATAACACATTTATTGGTACGTTTACCAATATATTTTTTCCGTAGATGTCATAGATTTCATAGAATATACCAGTATTTGTATAACCTTTATCTCTCTAAATCAATTTCCCTGTCACAGTCAGCAAGACTCTCTCTCTACAAAGTCTTGCAATCTTTGTATCACACTCAGCAAGGTTGTTTCTAGAAGATTCTACTAGTCTTCGCGTTACAGTAAAAACACCTTTGTCTCTACAGCATCTACCAACACCTTTTCACAGTCAGCAAGACGTCCTCTCTACATCTAACAGTCGTCGTATCACAGTTAGCAAGGCATGATCTCTGCATCTTTTAGTCCTCATATCACATTCAGCAATACTTCCTCCCTACATCTTACATTCCTCATATCTGTAACCAACCATTGCATAAAAGAGCACGTACTTAAATTATAAATAGGTATAGATATTTAGCCTTATACTTCAAGTAGTTGAATTGTGGAAATATGTGTATCGTGTGTCCAGCGTTGTGTATTCCCCAAGTATGTTTGTTTTCGTGTCTAATGTCCGCCCAAAGTACATTTATTATTCTTGTAGAGAAACTTGATTAATCCTCTATGTTTACAAATCGTGTGTCCGACGCTGTGTATTCCCCAAGTATGGTTATTTTCGTGTTTAATGTCCGGCCAAAGTATGTGTATTTTGTGTCCAGTGCTGTGTATTCCCCAAGTATGCTTGTTTTCGTGTTTAATGTTCGCCCAAAGTACTTTTATTATTCTTGTAGAGAAACTTAATGTCCGGAGAGAACTTTGGACACTGACCAGTGGTCAGGAGGAAGCAGCAAGGTGTGAGCAGTTAACGGCCACGACTCTCGGACACTGGTAGCTTTTGGCTTGAGGAAGGGTGCGCTCAGACTCTTGTTGTGTACGTCTAAAGATCTGTGTGTAGTTGTAGACTCAATAAAAGGATCATCATCTTACATCAGAACCTGGGTCTTGTTTTTATAATTAACCTGTGTGCGGTGTTACATATCAGTCAGCAAGACCTCCTCTCTACATCTACCAGTCCTCATATCAGTCAGCAAGACTTCCTCCTTACATCTACCAGTCCGCATATCACAGTCAGCAAGACTTCCTCCTTACATCTACCAGTCCGCATATCACAGTCAGCAAGAATCCCTCTCCACATCTACTAGTCCTCTGCACCATCTACCAGTCTTCGATTGTTGGTCTTTCTTGTCCTATCACTACACTCTTCTATGTGGAGATTAGCTGTGCGTCACCCGTAAATTTGTTCAATACGATCTGCATACATCCTCCCTAACATCTGCCTCCTTAAACTTTTTAATAGTGGCCATTCAAGTACATATATCGATAAATAAAATAGTAGAAGAGGCCCCTCAGTCACGGGAGATTGGATTTGCACTCTGAAAGGCTCTTAAACGACGTCGGATGTGGCTGAGCAGCTGATGTGGGAAGGGCACTGCCTCCCACACAGATGTCAGTTGTGATCTGGAGCTGGTCGGACCGGTTTGGGGCGGACTAAACACCCCAAAAGATCGACCATTTCTAGGGTTTAGCGGAATGCAATTTGGGAAGGATATAGGAATGTTTATAGCTGTTTTATCTTTTATTAAGTAGAAAATGTTCAACCACTCTCCCCACCCTTCCGAAACGCTCGGTTTTAGTCTCCTCGTATTTTCAATGATCTCAGTGTGCGTATATACATCTTTCCTTTGTTCACATTTTGCCCTTGTTTTAATTACTTTGGGTTTTAATTCAGATGATTTGGTCGAATGAAGCATCAAACTATGATACAATGTATCGATAAGTAACATAGCAATATCTATTATTGTCCATTTGGACGGATGTAACTGTAGAAATAGATATTTTAATTTCGCTATCCTCTTGTGTATTGGTAACGCGTTGATTTCTATACTGTGTAGTACAATCAGCAATTTATGTTTAAATGGGGCTAGTTCCAGGTGATGTCGTTTAACAAGGGTTATACTGTGGTCACATTTCTTCTGGACTTACACTGACCAGTGGTCAGAGTGATAGTTATCATTAAGCTGATGGTTGCCCCGGAGATGATATGGCAAAAGTCAGGCTGTGGTTTGTAACGTGGCAGCTGGAAACACAAATATCTAGACGTCGATAATGTTCACCTGGGAGCCAGTCGTGATGGAAGTGAACAGTCCGGTACTAACACGTCAGCAGGCTCGTTGCTCTCCCTACAGATCACCTACGCTAAACCTTGTGTTCCGACGAATCAAAAAGGCTTAAATAGACAACTTTGCCTACGTCTGATGCCAAACACGGTGCTACAGAAGTTGATTTCAGAATACTTCAATGTAAATCAATGTTAATGTTTCTCATGTTTTTGAGGTGATACGTCATGCCTGACTGCTGACAGTTTTGCTCATGTCCTTTTTGTGCTCATACTGTGTGTTGAAGTTGTTCGTCCCTGGTGTTCACGTTTTCGTACATTTCATCCTTGTGCGTTATTGCCTGTGCGTTATTGCCTTGGTCTATTTCATTCTGTGTTGAAACTTTTATACATTTCATCCTTTCTAGTTGACAATTGTACATCTTGATATAAACAACTAAAATACACTTTTTTATCTGTTATTTATTACATGCTGTAACAAGCTATCTTCGTCACTAAAGCACTATTTAAAAATCAATGATAATACGCACTAAATGTGTATACAGTTTTTGGTAACAAAAATCCTAGAAATTAATGTAAATGATACAAACAAATAAGGTATCAAAATCACCATTAGAAACAAAAATATCCACTACTGCTATATACAGACAGGGGCTACCACTTTGCCCTAATCTAATGGTATTGATTCCTTTGTGGTGTATCCATCAGACTTCCAGCATCAAGTACGAAAACATGCAATTTGCTGCTCTAATAAGTCATGAAATGCTTATTAAGGCAAATGGTCAAGTCCATTTCCGCCAGAAAATGTACAACAATAGACGCCATATTATCAAGTTAGAGGATGACGCGTAAAAATAAAAATCCGGGCACCATTATATGCCAGAGCTACTTGAGGTTTACTGGTCCGTACATTAACGGTATTGGTTCATCATGTTTGCTCCCTTAGTGAAGTTAGCTTTTGAGATCGTTAAACGATAAAATATATGTCAATATCGGGTAGATGGTCTATATCTATGTGACAAGATATTAATCACTTCACGCTAGACCTCTATGCCGTTACAGTTTATATCTTCAAAACAATTATGACTTGATATCTAGTACGTTAAGTTCAATATCAGTCCTCTCGGTGCGGCTTATCTTGTGATACAGTCAGACCTCGCTCCGACTCTGAACAACATGTCACTTTCACATCTTCTTTGAAGAGTAAACTCTCACGTTTGCACGTTCATATTTCCTTTAAAATGAGAAGTCCTTCTTTCCTGCATTCCAATTTCCGTTGTATACGGTAACATTCTCTTCTTTAAAAACAATATTCAGTGACGTCATACTTTTGATTTTTCGTCATTTCGTTTCGTCTTTGTTGAAGCCCCCTGTGTATACTTTCATGCGATCCTCTTCATGTAGCTTTTGCATGATATCACGGTAGGTAGGATTCAGTTTATCCATTCAAGCGATAAGGGAGCTCCACCAACAAAGGATGCTCTCCTATATATTGGAGCTTATATGCTAATAGATTCATGGTATTGGGAAGAATTGTTATATATCCAGTTCGTCCTGGGCAAACTAGTTAAGGAGTACATGACTGCACTCTTTCTGGAACGTTTATTTCCGTATGGTCCCATTGTTTGTTAGCACGCATTGTTAATATATCCGGAGACCTCTTAAAATAAATTCTTTTTGAATTATTTTTTAATGAGAATTTCTTTTCCAATATGAATTCCTTTTGTGTTTCAGACAACTGCTTCTCGTTCTCTTTTTCAGGTGAGCATTTCTTGCTTTTGTGGCAGACTTTTTCGGTTTGACATTGCAACTCGTCCACAGCGTTATTGCTTTCGTTGATCTGTAGTTTGTTGGTGCTAATCGAGGAATCGTTGTTGATCGAAGCGCGTCGTTTGACTGGGATGTTATCGACGTTGGCAGTATTTGTAACCTTTGCAACAATGTTTCTGTCACTGACATTTCTGTCCGAGGCATTGCTAGCTTCGTTGTTGGTACAATCAGATCTGTCAACAGAAGTCTCTTTGTTCATCTGTTGCATCTGCAATGACAGTTGGCGCCATGTTGTTATCGTAGCCGAAGTGTAAACCTCTTGTAAAGAATGTTCAATGGCAGCTGATGAGCAACTATCGTCTCTTTCGTCCAAGGAGGCCGGACCGATATTTTCGTCTAAGACTCGCAGCGCGGAAGTCACGGGTGAAGAATCGGCTGTATTTTCTTTCGATGCAAGCGCGTGTTGGCGTGCATGACTCAAAAAAGGTTCCCCACTCCGAACTTTTATATTACATATCTTACATTTTTTGTACGTAATATGCATTTTTGCATGGCGTACTAGTTCTTCTTGCGAAAACAGAACTTCCTGACATGTTGCACATGAGAACTTTTCTTGAAAGGATACTTGTGGTGTTTTACTGTCCTCTTGCTTGTATCTGCCACATCCTTCCTTTCTTACGTGTTTCTTGCACTGTTTTTTATTTTTAAAATAGTAACCACAAAACATACACTTGTAATGCTGCTTTCGTTTATGCTTTTTCATTTTTGAACGGCCGAGACAGGCCCATTGGCATATCGAACACTTATTCAATTTCAACTTATTTATAGTTTCCTTTTTCTCGCCTCTCTTCATTTCTTCGAGATATCGTAATATGGTTTCTCCGTGCACCGCTATATGTTCATATAACCTTTCTTTAGACAAGTGGATGGAGCAGATTGGGCACTTCTCTGCTGCATTAATTCGTTCATGAGTTCGAGTATGTTTTCCGAATTCTTCGACTGTTTCGAACTCAGAATCGCATATTTTGCACGAGAACATCGCCGTGTATTCTACAAAACAATCAACACCCGAGTCGTCTTCCATCTTTTCATCCTTTTCTTTCTCCATGAAAATATCGCTATCATCCATATTTTCACCCGAGTCAACAATTTCAACAGCGAGGTTCTTTTTCAAAGAATCGGTATCTTGTATCTTTTCCATGGTTTCTTCTCCCCCTTTTACAGAAAAGTCCGTCCGCTTGTCACTTGCTTGCCGCACATTATCGGTAACAACGTACACTTCTGTGTTTTCTGGCCGCACAGGTGGGATATATGTGTTATAGGCATTGTTTATACACGTGTAACAAATTGGCACTATTTCTGAACGATATGTGTTCTCCATATTGTTAAAAGTATCATTCACATTCAATTGAGGATAAAATTCCATTTTCACCTGAATAAGTTGCTCTACACTCATCACTGCAGCACAATTGTTGCAACTCAGAAGATATGGTCCGCCCCTTGAACTCGGGAAGAGCTGATCGGGAGGAATATATTGGTAACCAAGATCAAACACGGTCTTTCCGTTATTATCAATCAGCTGTTCGTCCCACTCCCAGTCCACTTCCTCGGTATCCCCAACCTCTGCACCAAATACGACTGGCATTCTGGTAGGTTCGGCGAATCTCCTACAAACAGCAAGGATGGAAAGTAGAGTACAGTGGAAGGCTTGAATAGATACGTAGTACCTGCCGACCACAACAACTGGAGGACAGCGCTGATGCCGCAATAAACATGAAATTTTCTAAACATGGTTTAAGTAATCGACATTTTGGCCTCATACTTTGCGATTGTTTTGCAACACTTTTGTTACTTTGTCGTAATATTCCTAGTTAGTGTTTTCATCTAACATTCTTAGAATTTTGTTTCACCTTCCAAGTTAGTGTTCTCTTATAGCATTCCTATTAAGCGTTCTCTCTTTACATTCATAGAGAGTGTCCTCTAAGCATTCTCTCTCGGTATTTCTAGTTTATGTTCCATAATAATACTACTTGGCTTTCGCTCGTATAATTCTGGTTTTTGTTCTTGCGTAACGTTAATAACTACCATTTTCTTGATTCAAGAGTTATCGTTCTCAAGTGGTATACTTGGCCATTCCTCTCTCTCTCTTCTGACTTTCCTACAAATGTAATTCATGTTCTCACTAAACATTCCCTGTGTTCTCTCTTAACTTTCCTATTTAGTGTCCTCTCTTAACTTTCCTAGTTAGCGTTCTCTCGTAACATTTCTAGTGTTCTCTCAAAATTCCTTCTGCTCTCTCTCTCTTAACAATCCTAGAGTGATTTTTTCAACAGTTCTAACTAATGTTTCCTCTAAACATTCCTAGTTAGCATTCTCTCTTTATATTCCTAGTTATTGTTCTCTCTTAACACTTCAATTAAATGTTATCTTTAAACATTCCTAGTTGGCGTTCTTACATTTCTAATAAGTGTATTGTTAATAGTACTAGTTTCTGTCCTCTTTCATCATTCCTAGTTTCCAGTCTCTCTTTACGTTCCTAGCTAGTGTTTTCACGTATTCCTAACTAGTTTGTTTTCTATCACCAATCGTATTGAGCGTTCTCTTGTCGTAGCTTTTCTCGTTGACAATCTCATGTGGTATTTATTTCCCGTTTTTCTGAAGTTTTAAGACGACATTCTTTATTACTGACTTTCACGTCTAGTGTTCTCGTAAAACATTTATAGTTAAACTTCAATTGTTATAGGAAAGATCTTTTCACTCCTGTAGTATCGAGATACTTCAACTTCTGTTGACCAGCATGAGAAGTGAAATCATTTATTTTCACCAGATTTTTTATTCCTTTATTTCGCGGGTACTCAACGAATTCATACGCCCAAGAACTGTAAAAATTAGTATAAATAGTTGAATTGAGCTATATTCACCCCATTAAATCAAATGCCATGAAAAATATTATTTCTTAATTTTTAAACCACGAAAATTGAACCCAACAAAAAAAAAAGATTTTTCAGTATTTCGGTGTACTAGATGACAAACGATAAGACATATCGCGACACATGACAACGATCTAACAATGATCTTATAAAATCATGAAATAAATTATATAACAGTTTTATTTCAAAATTTTCCAGCGCATCTAATCGACCCATTTGTGGCCGGTTTGTTGTTGTAGTAGTTAGTTACCTGTGTTCAGTTTAGACCTTGTTCCTGGGATATATCATCGGAGGGATTCGTCAGAGATCAGGCCAATCTGAAAAAAAAGCAAAACCAGGTTCTCAACAAAAAGGACTACTATAACGTTAAAAACACATGTTCTAGGAAGGGGATTTTTTTTCGTTTTTCCTCCGATTCACTCGTCCACGTGATTGTCACGCTCGGTTAGAGTGATTAACTTTTGAGCCGAGGCACTGAATAAAACTGAATAGAATTATTGATTGAATAGATATCTGGATTGAATTAAACAGAATTGACCAATGCGAAGAATCTGGTCAATTATAAATATGATATATATATATCGGTTGGTCATGATAGTATATAACCTACTAAATACTTCAAATAGTAGTTACTGGTGGGGTGGAGGTTGGGGTGGGATGGGAAGAGGTGGGGTGCTGGAGGGGGGGGGGAGTCACAATAAATAAGGATCTCTACACGGTGAAAAAGACGGTTACGGTATTATCGCAAAAAAGCAAACAAAACGCCAAAATGTCTTCTATACAATTTAAGTAGACATGCATTTAAAAAAACCGATAAAATCACAACATTTCACAAAATAAATCCCAAAATCAACAAAAAGTAGTTGTAACAAACATCTAGTATACTGGGTGATGTATTACTGAAACACATTTCTTATCGTATCACTAGGTTAAATTCACTGTCATTGGAACGTTGGAAAATGTGCATATTACTAACGTTCAAATGTATTCGGTCGTATGTAAAACGTCTGCATAACACGGAGTTCAAATTACCTTATATACAGGCAAGTTAATACATTTTCCATATCGAAATGGCTGGATGTTTGTAATGTCACACAAAACCACGTCGATGCTATACCCTTCACCGCTCAACGCCTCGGACTGCTAATGGTTAAATAAATGTAAAAGTACCTCGCCGAGATTTTTAAATATCAATCATATTTTGCACACGAACCCAATCCATTGTTATGACGGTGTAGCTCCTCCCCTTTCCATACATTGTTTGACTGACCAAGCGGCAATATATTTGTCACTTTACCCGTAAACATAGCCTATCACGACTGTGTATATATTTTCTTCCCAGAACACCTGCCGGGACTACCTGCGTAGAACATGATTTAATAGTCTAGCACACAAACGCAATATGTACCGCCCGGGTCGTTTTAGAATTATCCGACGGGTCGTATCAGACAACGTCACTACTTGAGGCTAGAGGTCAGGAACGAATATTCTAACTAGTCCAAACATGTCTCGTATAAAAAAGTGGAAAAGAAAATCAAAGACCTGCACTTGGTATCAAAGGGTTTCATCGTCATTAGGATGATCGTCAACAGATGGCGCTGTTTAACTGAGAGAGCGATCTCATCATGATAATTTTATATACGTGATGTAATATCGGATGATTATGTATATCAGCTTTTTATGGTCAAACTATAAAATCCATGTCGATTCTCGATTAATTGCTGAAAATCGTGACAATTAATGCCGATAATGAACATCTCGGTGACGAACAGAACCATGCTGATTAGGAAGATACCATTTAAGGTAACGATTCATAAAAGGTATCACTGGGGAAAATAATATGCCGGTTTTGAAAACATCGCTGTAAAATTGTAACAGTTCGTGTCGATTAGGAAAACATCACTGACCAATCGTCACCATTCATTCCGATTCTGAAGATTTCGCCGACAAATCTTCACCATACATCCCGATCACGGTAAAACATCACGCCGATTATACAGATTTCGCTCACACAAAACAGTTCATGCCGATTCTGTATATATCGCTCACAAATCGCAAATATTCATGCAGATTCTGTATATATCGCTAAAAATTGTAACAATTCATGCAGATTCTGTATATATCGCTAAAAATCGTAACAGTTCATGCTGATTCTGTATATATCGCTAAAAATCGTACCAGTTCATGCTGATTCTGTATATATCGGTAAAAATCGTAACAGTTCATGCTGATTCTGTATATATCGGTAAAAATCGTAACAGTTCATGCTGATTCTGTATATATCGCTAAAAATCGTAACAGTTCGTGCTGATTCTGTATATATCGCTAAAAATCGTACCAGTTCATGCTGTATATATCGCTAAAAATCGTATATATCGCAGTTCATATATCGCTAAAAATCGATTCTGTATATATATCGCTAAAAATCGTAACAGTTCATGCTGATTCTGTATATATCGGTAAAAATCGTAACAGTTCATGCTGATTCTGTATATATCGCTAAAAATCGTATATATATATCGCTAAAAATCGTAAGTCAGTTCTGTATATATCGCTAAAAATCGTAACAGTTCGTGCTGATTCTGTATATATCGCTAAAAATCGTACCAGTTCATGCAGATTCTGTATATATCGCTAAAAATCGTACCAGTCCATGCAGATTCTGTATATATCGCTAAAAATCGTAACAGTTCATGCTGATTCTGTATATATCGCTAAAAATCGTACCAGTTCATGCAGATTCTGTATATATCGCTAAAAATCGTAACAGTTCGTGCTGATTCTGTATATATCGCTAAAAATCGTACCAGTTCATGCTTCTGATTCTGTAACAGTTCGTGCTGTATATATCGCTAAAAATCGTACCAGTCCATGCAGATTCTGTATATATCGCTAAAAATCGTAACAGTTCATGCTGATTCTGTATATATCGCTAAAAATCGTAACAGTTCGTGCTGATTCTGTATATATCGCTAAAAATCGTAACAGTTCATGCTGATTCTGTATATATCGCTAAAAATCGTAACAGTTCGTGCTGATTCTGTATATATCGCTAAAAATCGTACCAGTTCATGCTGATTCTAAATATATCGCTAACAAATAGTAATAGTTCATGCACATTCTGTAGATATCGCTTACAAATCGTTTCAATTAAGGCTCATTTTAACGATCACTCTGTTAAAACAATAAATTTTCGAGCCGATTGTTAAAATATTACATTTCCCTCTGATTTTAACAATAATGTTGACGAAAATTCTCATCCATTATAACGACATCGCACTACAATCTATTTACACATAGTACAATAATACAACTCACAGCATCACGACATTGTGATAAATTATCTCAATTCAACCCAAGTATAACGATAAAGTACTAGAACAATAGCTGACGCATATCATAACGATAAGTCGGCACCATGTTTACTACATATTAATTAACTTCTTCAGAGCAAAATTTCGCTGATGTACAAATATCATTGAATATTTACAAATGTATATAGGTATCACCAATAACTGTTTCAAAATTCAAGTTAACCGCACCGATTAATAAAGTTACCATTCTTATTGATCATCACGCTATCGTCCAAACCTTTACCGATGCTAATGAAAAATCGTCCATATAATTTGCACGCTTGTACAAATAACTTCACCCTGTAGGAATGAAGTTGTAACAAAATACATCGGCGACAAAACAACATTGGATAACTTTTGGTGTGTTTCGAGCCATGTACATTTGCAATTTATCGAAGGAAAATACCTGTCTACATTACGAGTAAAGAATTCCTTAATACATATATTTTTACCATACCTTGGTTCCTAGCCTGGATAACTGATATTTGTGTAATCCCGAGCTGTATTTCGGAGCCCTTTCCCGTGTAAGCAACATGCGTGTAATACTGTACTGCTGGTTCTGTGCCTTGTGGCGATATACTGATAGTCATGCTGGTATACAAATAGGCACACGAACCACGTGAAATATTCTAATTGGTCATAATTTTTGCACGTGGCACTTATCAACTAAGCACCTCCCCTTTTTTAAACATCACCAAACCACCGCTTGTGGTTCCCGTTGAATTATCACTAGACGACAATCTTTTTTCACCACTTTGCACACGAGACGTGAACCGTAAACCCCGCCTTCTGTGGGAACGGAAATTTCCATCACGAGAGGGTTTGTGTACTGATAATATATGACCCTTGATCTTGACCTAAATAAACACTGTGATTTGGTGTGCTCGGCAAGTCATCGCACCTAACGTGTATACATACATTCTTGGTGGTAAGCCGCCCATTACGACAGTGAACCTAGACACGTCGTTGGTGAATCAGCACACTACGATTTGCTTACTGGGCACACAACAATTATCTCATTTAAAATCCAGCTCACATTTCCTTTTCATTACATGGCCGCATATATTTAACAGTGAAGAAATTACAAGATGAAAATGAGAACTATCCCCTATTTTATTAACAGTCTCTTACTAGCCAATGATTTCGTCGCTCTCTTGTACACAATTTTTATTTTTTATCAATGTTACTTAAAGATATAAAACATATGTGGTCGGACAGGTGACGCCATACCTTTTCGCGTCCATTCCGGAAATCAAACCCCGGAAGGCTGGGTGAAAGGCGAGTGCGTTACCACTGCGCCATCCGACCTGTTCTGTATTACCTTCTACAAACTAGACATTGAAACGAGATATTCTTCTCGTTCTACTTTTTAATTCACAACCAGTTAAACAACAAAAAAGCACCTCTAGAAAGGAAACAAATATAATGTATGTTACCTTACGACAAAGCTAGAGTAAATCTCTTAAAAAATACTTCCGGAAATCCTTATGAGAATGTCTATCTGTATTTTTTAATATATCCTCGTTATAATATGCAAAGACGTAGTCTACTCTCAAATATCTATTATCTAAACTTGAATGTGGTTATTTTTTCTGCTTCTAGGAAATGAAAATATGTCGGTAAATACAAAAACATTTTTGTAATGTGCAAAAATGACACCATATCCAGCCATAGGTTTAGTAACTGTGATACGACAATAACTTATCAACTTTATTATCGTTGTATAAAAATTAATGTTAGTCATTTGTTGAAGTATGATGAAAGGAAAGTGCACAAGTGTGTTATCTGTTTATTGGTGTACTGTTGAGATACGTATCAGAAGATACGTATCTGGAGACCTATCAGAGGGTGCGTATCTGGAGACCTATCAGAGGATACGTATCTGGAGACCTATCAGAGGGTGCGTATCTGGAGACCTATCAGAGGATACGTATCTGGAGACCTATCAGAGGGTGCGTATCTGGAGACCGACCCAGAATAAAGATATAGAAAAGATTTTTATACCATTTCCAACAAGGATGAGTGATGCATAAAAAGCTGAATGAGCAAAGGTAGCCAGACCCAACATGTCTGACATGTCAAATATATCAGATTTAATGATACGATGATGATGATGATGATGATGATGATGATGATGATGATGATGATGATGATTTTTAATATTTTGATGATGATGATGATGATGATGATGATGATGATGATGATGATTTTTAAGATTTTGATGATGATGATGATGATGATGATGATGTGTTTGATGATGATGATGATGATGATGATGATGATGATGATGATGATGATGATGATGATGGTTTTTCGTCTAATACTTTTATCTATTACTATCTAGGTTTTATCGTCATATATAGAAATAAGACCATATTAATATGATTAACCTGGAAGAAAGATATTAAATCACATGTCTGTTCCATCTTATCTATCAGTAAACATGAGATGAACTTTTATCATCATGTAATAATCTAACTGGTCAAGCTCTTATCTTCCCCACTAACATATAATCTGGTGTAGATTTGTCCTTGGCATAGCCCTGGCCGGTGTACCCGAAATCTATACGATCGCTAATAAAATCTACTTGAACCAACATTGCTGGTTTCGTCTGACATCAAAGAAAGTACTACAATCGTTTCCGTGACTCTGCCCGTCGCTAGGCATTATCCAAGATCTAATGATATAATATTGATATATTTTATAACTGGTTACTTGACATATTCACCTATGGCAACATGTATTTCTGCCATGTAAACATGTAATCTGTCTATAGACTCTGGACATAATGACGATAAGGTTTTGGATATAGCGAATATTCATATTTTGCTCAATACAAAATAAGAGATTTTACTAATATAAAAATTTTGATATCATTTTAGATATGATGTATTATGGTTCACGTTGTGGTCAGAATGTTATTTCTCGTGTAAGTAATTGTGCCGAATCTGTTAACATTGTCCTTCATCATCCTTAATAAATGTTCAATCATAGGTCACTAAATTTTTTACCTTAGCCTGAAGAAATAAGTCCCTAATATTAAATAATACTCTAACATGACTGTGATAGTTTCGATTACTAACCTTAAGATTTTAATCAACACTATAATTAAGAGCAGAAAATAAAAAAAAAAACATAACATTTTGAATTCCACAAAATTGCCAATCATTTTAATCATATCTATGCTATGAGCTGCATCTCCCGAATATGTTCCCTTAATTGTTCATTTTGTGTCTAAAACCTTTGAAATACTTTCTCGATAAAATTTGAATAATATAAAAAAAGCAACAAAGCTGTCATTGACTATCTTCGGTAATAAAAAGACACTAGCCATATATGGTACTTAAATGTATTCCGTAACCAACCAAACAAAGAGGCTCACCTCTAGAACAAGAACCAACCCCCCCCCCCGCCATTTGCATATAGTTTGCTATATCAAGCTTAAAGTAGAGAGCACGAGGCCGATAAACGAACGATTGTAAAAAAGATACAGGTGCCAGTTTATAGATATCGAGTTTTTATGTAGTATATAAACCTCTAGACCAACAATTACCTGTCGCCCATTTTATTTATACTTGCTTTGCCAGTCTTTAGTGGGAATTTTAGAATTTAGGCTTGTCATTGTTATACGGGACTGTTCACAGATGAAAGGTAAAATCCTGAGAACCCCCTGATTTAGAAATATACTTATATATAAGATCAAGATGAAATAACGATTATTTTAGTCAGTTCTCACTGAGGGAGCTCACTTTATGCTGTGATTTGTAGTCTATGGGACTGTGATGACGTTTGTACGGGAATTCTGACGAGACTGTAGTATAAAAGAGATTTCTTTAAAGTTTCCAATAGTCTTTATTCTGGAGTGCTGCATTCAGAGTGACCGACACATAATACAATTTACAATTTAAATTACAGTTTTGATTATACCTAAAATGCTTATAAATGTACATACATAAATGCATAACGCTTAGGTGATATCAAACATATATTTAGGATTGTTTAGTACGTAACCCTTCACAATTGTGTCGGATGAAATAGCTCAAAAGAGCTAATGTTTGTACTGTTTTAAATACCGACAATAAATAAAACTTTATTATTATTATTATAATGCAAAATTTACACGTGGCTCGTTCTCGGAGGAACAATTGTATAGCAACGATTAACAGTAATTAAAACATTATTTCGAATCATATACTCCCTTATAATTCGTCACGAGTATTTCTTTAGTCAACTTCTTGTAAAAATAACAGGTTTGTATTTTTCTAAACAGTCGCGGCAATTCATCCGGAAGTACAACAAGCACATATAAAATTAAAACCAATTCCGGACAGGATTAGAATTTCCGAAAAGAGTGAGATAGAAATGTTAGAAATTATGAAAAATGAACTAGAATTATCAAATTAAAAGTAAAATTTTAATTTGACTTTTCTGATAATAAAAAAACATTACAATAACTAAAAAATAATTATCATTATGATATATCAAAAATCAATAATCATTTACATACACATATTGAATAAGAAGAATAAAATCTAATTTAACTTGAGACTCAATAATAATATGTATTTGCTAGAAAAATATTAAAGGTAAACTTGACTCATCTGAAGTATAAAAGAGATTTCTTTAAAGTGTCCAATAGTCTTTATTCTGGAGTGCTGCGTTCAGCTCAACCTTGGAAACTCTAGTGTACCCCAAAATGGTGAGAAGTTCGATTGACCAATCAAATTAAGATTTACGATACTTTAGCCAATAAAAAGTTACGTTTCTGGCCAGGTATTAAGAAATGATTTATTGCACATGACAAGCATCCCTTACATGTCATAAGTCGCTCTACGTGCAATCCTACGTAAGCGTAAAGCCTAAATTAACGCCTTATGTTAAATAGCCTATTGAGACACCCAGTGGTGTCAACAAGTAATTACATATAGGTGACTACCACTCTCTTTGATTTATACAAATGAACACTTTACAGCGCTGAACTAAATAGCTATAAAAACACTTTTGTAATTTTTGTATAGAAATTTTTGACGGGACATCTAAATTGAGTTTTACCTGCCATGTCTTGTTCCAAAACTTGAAGTACAAGTTTGCGGCTATATACTAAGTAATTTTAAAGTACATCTCTTAATTATGGTCTCATTTTAAACAAATAAAAGTTTTATATAAAGTTTCCGATTTGAAAAAAATTATTTACTTCACTTATCCAAATAACTTAAATAAAAGGCGTGATAGGACCAACGACATATTTTCAAAACCACATTGTACACAACTTTCACAAAAAGGGGTAAAGATGAAAAAATATTATTGATATCGATATATTAAAACTTTACACGTCTTTCTGAGAAATATTCAAGACTATATCATTCGTTTGGTTTAATATAAAAGTTGTTGAAATTCACTCTTTGTAAGCATGCTTCAATCTACGATCGTTGTTGAACCGAAGTCGCAAAATCCTTTAGACATTTTCATGAGGTCGGTATTTACTTTAAACACGTGTACGTCATATTCAGCCTACACAACGAACCCTTAAATGACAATACGCCTGCATTCTACCTGTGATGTGACGTCACGAAAAGCGGGCAGCACGTGCGACATCGCACTTGTACATATGAGTATGCAGATTACTCGTTTTTTTGTGGTGGCAGTTTAGATCTTCGTATATCATCAGTTTGTATTTTTACTGGGGCTCAATTTTATTATTTTTCCTTTGTTTTGATTTTCCCAAACCCTACAAAGTGTTTCTTAATAAATACTAGTCAGCTTTAGCATGTGGTAATCTGATCGTTGTATGATAATAACCGAGAAGAAGTTTTCCCGGTAACTTTCTTAATCTTGTAAATTAGCTTTTGAATACCAGCTGGAAACAAAGGCAACTTCCGTGAAGCGCTCTATGATGTATTAATAAACCCATGAATATCAACTGGAAGCAGTTCGATGCTTTTTTTTTTTTATTTCTAACGTGATCATTTTTTGTTTGTTTTATTTTTTGTATTTGTTTATGTTTTTGTTTAGTTGTTGATTATTTTTCATTATTTCTTTGATTTTTTTTGTTTGTTTCATTTCAATTTTCATGTGTTCAAGTTGGCAGTTATGAGATAATAACCAACAATTACTGTACAACGAATATATATGTCGATACCAGAAGTTGGTAAATATAGGAATGCATTGTAATTCAGACCTTTGAGCTATTGAATATGGTGTCTGATTTCGGCCGTCTCGTGGTATCGTGATGTCGCTTTGTCGCTTTGACGCATTTATAAACTGCAACAACCCGAGATTTAATAGATAAAATGTCGTCTTGTTGCGTTTTAAAACTGCGACAAGGTGACAACACGACAACATGGCATTTTGAACACGCTAAATAGCATACAGAATCTCAGATAGTCGGCCAAATGTCGCGTTGTCGGGATATCGCTGAAGGTTTAATTGATATGTTGGGTGAGAGTGACCGTATTTTTGTGTAATAGTAGAGAAATACAAGGTTTTTAGTTTTATTTTCTGTTTTGCCTGTATTATTTTGTACACGAGGTCCTTACTATGTAAACACATGGCATATGACAATGAAAGACTGGCTTTTTATATAAGCCTCTCCTGGCTGTCATTTGATTTGACAAAAAGTACATATTATTTTATATTCATTTAGTAAAATGATTCTTTAAATTACAACATCAAAATTTTATTCTTTTTAATAGAAATAATATATGATTTATATAATATTCATAATTTAAACCTTATTATAATAATCAACTTTGCTGCTTTCTTTATTCCAGGATCTATAAGTCAAGTCTATTTAAACTATTAAAAGTTAATATATATATTAAAAAGAATAAAATTTTGATGTTGTAATTTAAAAAATTATTTGGTCTGGAGAGAAGAGCGGAGACCACACAGGACAAAGGCTAGTCTCCTCTGACGGGAAGCCCGCTCGCTCGGACATTTGACCGATCAAGAACATCTCCACTTCTTAACTTTGATACGGTAAAGGTTGACTATTGTATATAGTTTACTTGTATATTGTATACAAATTCATGCAGACAATTAAAATACGCCCAACAAGGACTGGATTTCTTCATTCTCTCTACGACAGTTACACTGAAACATTTAACACGTTTTCATCATATATCTATACGGTGGTTTGATCAGGAGAAGTGGGGTATCTTTTCAATATTAACACAAACATATACCATGTATATATTATAATATTGCAAATACTGACCTCATATCAGAAGGAATTGATATTCCTGGAAAGCGTCCACGCGCTGACACCGACAATACAGTATGGTGTTGTGTCTAAAGTTCTGTATACACAAAAGATTCAAGATTAAGACTATTTGGTTACCTGTATTGTATAACGTAGACTCTGTTAAAGCGGCTATTACCTTAGATATCAACATCGGGAAATGGAGAATTCGGCTTATAAATAATAAAATATATCCATAATAAAGCGACACACGCGCCTATAACGTCAATTGTTTTGTTTTGTTTTGTTTTTTTTTTTTTTACATATTTTCGGCGTCGGAACATTGTTTATCTTTTTTTCTATTTTTCATATCGTTTTCCCGTAGCGTTTTTTTAACATTATAGTCGCATTACCTATTTTCATATTTACATCGAATATTAACACTTCAGGTGTTCATATGCGTATTGAAATGACAAAAGTTCAACAACCCAAGTTCCAAAGGTTCGAAGTTTTATTTAACATAATTCACCAGGTATGGCTCCATGAGAATAACAACAGGATACGTTACAACTATAGTAAAACAGTGGACCGACGACCCGTCACACTGGTGTATAACTAAATAATTTTCTTGGCGAAAAGTTCGAAAGTTCCTATAACATTTTAGGTTTCATATGGCCGAATGTGAGTAGCCGGAGACCGCAGGTTGGCGTCAGTAAAGGTTCTCCGAGCTGACTAACTCCGCAAGTCTCCAAGGCTGCTTTTATAATATCTGTGACATATGAATGTCAGCGATTGGTCAACTCCCCTGCCCACAACATTCCAGCGGGAGTCAGCATACCTGTTCTGCCCCAGGTCGGCTGACCTGTATCTATACAATCAAATTGTGTAAATTGAACTTAATTGATTTGTATTAATGGATACTTTGACCATCTTGAAATGGTACTCTATTTGGCTCTTGACCAACTGCCACGTACGTTCATTCTTTCTACCCATTTATTTTATCAGCCTGTGTTATCTCCATGGTCCATTATCGTCCAGTTAACCCATTACCCTAATGCACAATACACACAGTATTAGCATTGTTTACGCTACCACAGGAAAACATGATTATGTTGCACTAATATATATAATATAAAATACATATCTTGAAATAGTAATGAAACAGGATCATGTAATGATCATGTAATCATTACGTAATAAGGCCATTGTGTTACACGAACCGACTATAACGCCGGGTCCACATCACACTTAATAGATAAGCCGATAACACAACAAGCTGACAACACGACAACGCGACATTTTACCGTGCCGAACCAACTATAACGCCGGGTCCACATTACACTTTATAGATAAGCCGATAACACAACAAGCTGACAACACGACAACGCGACATTTTACCGTGCCAACCCGAGATTCCGTTGTGATGTCCTAAGGTCAGATGGAAATACCCCCTGCCAATATATAAAATTAGACTGTCTAAATATAGCACATTGGGGAATCCGGAGCCCAGTCACTTCCTGGACCAGAGCATGTATGCGAAGTATTCGGTAAATTCTATTTTCTTGGTTTTATTCTCTTTTGAAATACACACAAATATTTCACTCTGTTCCGCTGATATAAAGCAAACCTGTTGTAGCTCAGTCCATAGATATATAATCCTAGATGCCGCGCGACGGCATATTGGGAAGGTATTGTACAATCTGTCAAGTTACTACCATGTACAAATTGATGTTCTACAGAATGTGTGCCTTATCCGATTTACCTTTGTGTGATAGGGCCTATTAATTTTGACTTGTAAACATTATGTATAGTGTTGAGTAGAAAATATGGAAGATAGAACTTATGATAAAGCAGTTTGCTCTTCAAGAAAGGTCGCACTATACTTGTTTTCATTTTTGTCATGAATGATGTGATTGTTGTTGCATCAAATTCAAACAGTTATTGGATTATAGGTTTACCTTCTCTACACATGTATGTGAATGTTCAGTGTGAAGGCAAACAACATGCTACATTTCATTAGAATCGCCTGTAAGCGAGATCCGACTGTATATTACCTTACATTGTTTTGTCGTGGTCTCCTCATTCATAATGCACCAAAATTCAAGAAAGTAGCTAGTGGGATTATATCAAGGCATACTTTTATTGTGCGCTTGATTTTCTGGTGTCATTTTGCAGATTCACCCTGCATATTGTTATGTGACTACATATATTATTAATTAGTGCATCTCATGGTCAGAAGCTGCTAGCTGCTGTGTGGCACTTTGCATTCAGTGTTCTGCATGCTGATATAACCTTTAATAGATTGGCAACATTATTCACTCTACAAATTAAATGCGTAAATCCTGGGGTGTATTGTTCATCCCCCCTCCCCCTTTCCCGCTTGAAATGAGGTCCAGCAAATCATGAAGTCGCATGAATGACACTGATATATAATTAATTGCACTTTGATACGTAAGCCATTAAAAATAAATTCATTTTGGGGTGAACACCTGTCCAGGGACCAGGTCCACAGATCCACATGTTCGCTTCTATATAGCCTTTTTCATTGCAACAATCAAGTTACTATTACTATTTAAAAAAGGATGATTTTGAAAAAAAATGCTGTAAATTATTTCTTAATTGTTCAATTTTTTTTTATTTTATTTTTTTTTTGTTTGTTTTTTGTGGGGTGGGTTATTATATGTCAGTTTATTGTTAAAAGTATCCTATGCAAAATAAATGAGGAGTACATATATTTTTCCGTTATTTTTTCTTTAATTTTGATTTCCGATAACTCCACTTTGAGATGACTACAACATCTAACTTTTTCTCAGCTTTAAAATGAAGTATTATTTGTGTTGATACGTGGGCTAGTGACCGAGCTGTCACTAGTGGGATTTCTAGCATGAGGTCCATTGTGTAGCTATGGTTTGGCGATAGCGGCAATACCTTCCCAAGATGGAGGCGCTGCAGAAACGTTGCGTCAACAGTCGCAGATAGGCCGTGCGGCAGATTTAAAAAAAATACGCTTATATTTAATGACTACATGAAACCTGTTTTTAATAGTCAATTTACGACAGGTAGTCACACCGAGTTGGTCGCGGTTCGGTTGTACACGGGCTTCAGGAAACGTCACTGAAGAGAAGCTAAATAAACATTGATATTGTTTTATTTCACTCCGCGGACTTGAGTAAAACAATACGTATTTCCTTTATAAATTAGGTTTAAAACACTTAACGTATAAAACCACTTCTTTGAAAAAAGGATTATAGCGAGTACTTGTGTGAGGGGGTCCACGAGGTGTTAGGAGGAGGGTGTTGGGTGGGGTAGGTGTTTAATTATCCTAAATATTAAGAAAAAGACAGAAAGTACAAACCAGAAATGACATGTGCATGTGGTGAATTTTCAACAGGAAGCATCTGATGATAGTTCACTGTGAGAATTAACACCGGACTGTCTGTATACCACTGATTTACATTATTATATCATTTATACGAACACATGTAAATTAAGATCACATCACTTCAGTTATATTTGTTTCAAAATTAAAAAAAACATATATATAATGTGATAATATAAATTATTCCAATTAATATACATGCTAATTAGTTTGATTTTAAAATACTTGTTTGTGAACTTATGGTTTATTTCATATATACATATAAATATATGTAAAGTTCTAACGCCTCTGTTTATAAATAAGACAATTTCTGGTTTCAATGACACAAAATAAAATATAAACGTGAATAGAGGTATACATTACATCATGCAGTGTTTTCAATTTCCATTTAACGTCATTTATTTATTTATTCCACAATAATAAAGAAAATATATGTGAATACGAAAGATATATTAAGAGAGTTACCATACCTCCTATCTGAGAAATGTCTGGATCCCAAACTTGGTCAGGCGTCTTGCTTTACACATATGCACACCTTCCAACAGGTTTATATTCCGAGCTGATACGGACGGTTTCTACTCGAGAAACGACCACACGAGTGTTTTATACCCACAAACACATTTAAAAAAAAACAAATAACAAATATCCCTGATTGGATAAAATAGTCACGCTACGTGCTACAACTTGGTTCCATATCTGCTTGCGAGCTGTCATTCGTTCTCCAACAGACTATGAAACAATATAATCAATTACCATAACGATAGATATATCGAGTTAGCAGTTTGGTTTTTCTACCATTACTAAATATACCTGACTCCGCACGCTGCACTGGACAAAGGGAGCTAATGACGACCGACTTCGGAGCAATTAAACGCCATTCCTTCACAGCAACGACTACAACGCGCCTGCTTAACGAGGCCCCGTGTCCGTCGCGTTTAATCTCCAACTCAATCGTCTCCCTTACATCACCTTTCAAAGCCATACACCTTTTTTCCAATTTAATTCTTTATTATCTTGAGCCTTACAGCTCTTCAGTTCAAAATAGGCATTGTGTATATAAGTGTGAACAACGATGAAACACATACTTTCTCACCCAACCAATAAACACCACCAGTTCATATTACCTTAATAATACTTTCTTCTTCACAGATTATCATAAGTTGTATAAATTAAAACATTCTAGGTCTGTTACAATAATGTTTCTCAATGAAACGTTTCTTAAATCTGCATCTCGTTTGCGTTTAAGAACAAAATATGATAAATCTGCATTGTCACCACTGTTACACAAAGTTCAAATTGCAGTATTTTTTCTGTACTATTAAACGAAAGATTATAATATTGTCAGGTGTAAAAGTATCTTCATAATGCCATATGTACTCCACACCCAATCTAAAAAGTTCATTTCTCTCACCATATAACCATTCGCTCCTGTTTTCTAACCTAACAGGACTGTTAAAAACAAAGTTTTGATTTTAGACAATATTTAAGGATACGGACATTTCTGATAATTTCCAGTGGAGCTTTCTCTATTTTTTGGTAGACCATAACATTTGCAGGAGATTTAATCTTTTACAATAATTTAAATTTAGTTTTCAATATCTGGTTCTTTACAAAAACACAAAATTTCAGTCCATAATTTCAGATACTACAAACATGTGTCTATAACATGAAATTAAATAATTTTCCTTGCAAATATTAAATACAGTGAACAATGCTTTTTTGCTATATTAGTAGATTTTTGTTGTGTTTCATAAAAATTACCGTTAAAATGAAGTAAAGCTCACAAGTAATTAAATTCGTCTTACATTATCTAAAACACATCCATTAAAATACCATTTATCCTGCAACTGGTACTGCCGTTGTCGGAATACACCTTCCACATAAACTTTTGCCGTGACGGAAAAACAGCTGAATTTTAACACGTGCGGTAATTCGACAGACTTACACTCTGAATTTTTTTAAATATTACGGTTAGAAATATAAACAGTTGTTGAAATAGGCGATTCTATACGTTGTTATGAACAAGTTGATTTATGAAAATTCATAAAAACCGCTGTTATATCCGATGAAGTTTGGAACTATGTTTCAATGCGGAGCAATGGTTTTGACGTCTGTCATTAGGCAAAATTCAGCGTAACGTCAACATCAGCTAAACACAAATTGAACAAAAAAAAACTGTTGAAGTTTCACTAGTCTGATTTTCAATCAGTGTTACAGGATAAATAGAATACATGGTCAGTGTCGTAAAATAAAAGCTGTATTTTAAGACAATGACCATGAATTCTCTATCTATCTTCCTCTCGGAACCTACCCTCATAACAAAATATCATCACTTTTGATTTTTTTTATTCTTTTACTTTAAAAAATCCATTTATTTGTATACAATAATAACGAATCTAGTATTTTTCTGTAATCTCTCATCTGTTTCTCTCATATGTCACAGATATTATAAAAGCAGCCTTGGAGACTTGTGGAGTTAGAACATAGCTCGGATTTGCTGACGCCAACCTGCGGTCTCCGGCTATGAAACATCATCACTTTTGATTTTTTTTCGCAAGAAGTACCATGTCGTACCAATAAGAGTAAATTTATAGCTTCTACTTCAATAGCTGGACACTCATCTGTTCAGAAATGGATTTCACAATCATTTAAATATTAAGAAAACGAAAGAGGAGATAATCTTTCTCCTTGTAATCGTCCATTATTACAAACAATGAAATCAGACAGTATTATTATTATACTTTGTATAACACTTTATATCATTATATATAGAACGTATTATATTCAGCATCTGAACAATAATTCTCTTGTGTATATATGTTCAGTAAGTACCCCTAGCCCTAGAAGTGACTGGTACGAATTAACAAATTATCAAATTTTACAGATACCATCTGAAAACTGTTGAAAGTTTTCATTCTGCTTTCTACAACGTCAGCCGAGGGGGTGGTGACGACACTATTCTGAAGAAATACGTACCGAGACCATGTAAAATTCATTGTCGGTTGTCGAGATTTTAGGCTTGTATCCAGTATAATACTCTACTTATTTTGGGCTTGTATCCAGTATAATTCTCTACTTATTTTGGGCTTGTATCCAGTATAATACTATACTTATTTTGGGGCTTGTATCCAGTATAATACTCTACCTATTTTTGGGGCTTGTATCCAGTATAATACTCTACTTATTTTGGGCTTGTATCCAGTATAATACTATACTTATTTTGGGGCTTGTATCCAGTATAATACTCTACTTATTTTGGGCTTGTATCCAGTATAATACTATACTTATTTTGGGGCTTGTATCCAGTATAATACTCTACCTATTTTTGGGCTTGTATCCAGTATAATACTCTACCTATTTTGGGGCTTGTATCCAGTATAATACTATACTTATTTTGGGGCTTGTATCCAGTATAATACTATACCTATTTTGGGGCTTGTATCCAGTATAATACTCTACCTATTTTGGGGCTTGTATCCAGTATAATACTCTACTTATTTTGGGGCTTGTATCCAGTATAATACTCTACCTATTTTGGGCTTGTATCCAGTATAATACTCTACTTATTTTGGGGCTTGTATCCAGTATAATACTCTACCTATTTTGGGGCTTGTATCCAGTATAATACTATACTTATTTTGGGCTTGTATCCAGTATAATACTCTACCTATTTTTGGGGCTTGTATCCAGTATAATACTCTACCTATTTTGGGGCTTGTATCCAGTATAATACTCTACCTATTTTGGGGCTTGTATCCAGTATAATACTCTACCTATTTTGGGGCTTGTATCCAGTATAATACTATACTTATTTTGGGCTTGTATCCAGTATAATACTCTACCTATTTTGGGGCTTGTATCCAGTATAATACTATACTTATTTTGGGCTTGTATCCAGTATAATACTCTACCTATTTTGGGGCTTGTATCCAGTATAATACTATACTTATTTTGGGCTTGTATCCAGTATAATACTCTACCTATTTTGGGGCTTGTATCCAGTATAATACTATACTTATTTTGGGGTTTGTATCCAGTATAATTCCCTATCTTTTTTGTTAAACCCGTTTGTGTGTTTGTAAATTATTACAACCAAATTACTTATGATAGATACTTCTAATAGATATTTGAACTGATCTGAACTGATCTGAACTGATCTGAACTGAACTGATCTGAACTGAACTGATCTGATCTCAACTGATCTGAACTGAAGTGATCTGAACTGATCTGATCTGATCTGAACTGATCTGAACTGATCTGAACTGAACTGATCTGAACTGATCTGATCTGATCTGATCTGAACTGATCTGAACTGAAGTGATCTGAACTGATCTGATCTGATCTGAACTGATCTGAACTGATCTGAACTGAACTGATCTGAACTGAACTGATCTGATCTCAACTGATCTGAACTGAAGTGATCTGAACTGATCTGATCTGAACTGATCTGAACTGAACTGATCTGATCTGAACTGATCTGAACTGATCTGAACTGAAGTGATCTGAACTGATCTGATCTGATCGGATCTGATCTGAATTGAATTGAATTGAATTTAACTGAAACGAAATCAAATAAAATGAATTGAACTGAAGTTGTGACACAGGAGCGAGACCGATTACAGTAAATGCTAGAACTCCGTCGACAGTACCACACATGTCACCCACAACTTCGATGGTTTTCGTCTTGTCTTGGTACACAAAGTCTACGAGTTCAAATATGGTCATGTTGACGTTACGTGCTATATATTTCTTTGGGCTAAACTTTGAAATCATATACCTTATCACAAATTAGCAGCTTCAGAACGGATATGTTAAAGTAAATTTACTGATATCCATTGTCATGACGACTTAACTAATAGTAATTTTTGTCACAGTTTGATAAAAAGATAAAACACGTGATGTTAACTTACAGATAAAAAACGTAATGTTAACTTACAGATAAAACACGTGATGTTAACTTACAGATAAAGCACGTGACGTTAACTTACAGATAAAACACGTGATGTTAACTTACCGGAAAACACGTGATATTAACTTACAGATAAACACGTGATGTTAACTTACATGTTAACTTACAGATAAAACACGTGATGTTAACTTACAGGTAAAACACGCGATGTTAACTTACAGATAAAACACGTGATGTTAACTTACAGGTGAAACACGTGATGTCAACTTAAAGGTAAACACGTGATGTTAACTTACAGATAAAACACGTGATATTAACTGAATCGAGAACTTACACAAGTCATGGACAATTGGATCACTAACGTAATGGCCAGGAAAGTGACACCGAAGTGAAACCATCCCCCAGTAAACTCATTAGGCTTATGTGTTACAACATATGGCTGATATCAATGTTACATATTAAAAGTTCAACACAGTCCTGTTTCACTTATCAATTAATTCACTTCCCAATAAACTAACCGAATACCCAGAAAATATATCTTAACACCATTTTTTCTTCTTCTGACCTATAACAAATTGAATGGCACTGGCATTAATGTAAAACGCAATCGGGACCTAATGACCATCTGAATCCACGTGCTATCTATGGTCGGATTCTGTTACGGTTTATCAACAAACTGTGGCGGTTTGAAATATGTATAGTGTAACATACCTACTACACAATGTATCCCTGGTGATTTGCTCACATGACAACACACAGGCTAGACTAAATTCGTGACTCTGTCTGTCGTCCGTCTAACACTTTTTTAAATGCACAACCTGGTAAAGCACACCTCTTTCACCATGAAAGAAAAAAAGATATATTTGTTGTCTATGTAAGTAAACAGATTGAGAAATGAGCATGAAAAATCTTTGAAACAGGTCTGCATTTTTTACTTATTAATAACTCCTCCCCCATATTAGTATCTTATACATGTATCACGCCTTTTATTAAAGTTAATTCGATAAAAATGAAGTAAATTAATCTATTCAAATTAAAACATTTATTATATAAAACTTTTATTTGTTTAAAACGAGACCATAATTTAGAAATATGCTTTTAACTTGTTCATGTTGCTAAAATACTTAATTTTATCAAAAAGCAGAAAAATATCCTAATTTGATAATTTGAGGTTAGAATTAGCCGCTAACTTGTAGGCCTACTACAAGCTTAGGAAAAAGAGATGGCAGGCAAAGCTCAATTGAGATGTCCTGACAGAAATTACTTTCTATACAGAAATTATAAAAGTGTTGTTATAGCTATTTAGTTATGCTTTCTGAACAGTATTGATTTGTATAATTCAAAGGAACTGACAGTCGCCTACCTGTAGTTGCTTGTTGACACCACTGGCTGTCTCAATAGGCTATAATTACACCAGGCGTTATGTTAAGCTTTACGCTTACATAAGATTTCACGTAGAGCGACTTATGACATGTACGGGACGCTTGTCATGCGCAGTAAATTCTCTGTTAATCCCTGATCAGAAATGGAACTTCTTATTGGCTAAGGTATCGGAAAATGTGATTTGATTGGACAATCGCAATTTTCACCATTTTGGGGTAAACTAGGTATTCCAAGGCTGAGCTGTGTCACTCTGAACGCAGCATTCAACGAATAAAGTAGAATATTGGAAACTATAAAAAAAACCAGCATGCTGACAGTGCATGGTAAACATCAGAAACTGATGGATATTCCTTCTGTTTGAATAAGTAAAGCCATTGAATCGCTTTGGCTTTTGGTGTTTGACAATCGGGGGCCTTGAGTCTTGATCAGGGTCTTGAATATTTCTATATCCCAAAAGCCTACCGGCAAAATATCATGCATCTAACAATTCTAGTCCCGGTAGCTCAAAAATTAGGAGTTAAATCAGTGGTTAGTGAAAAAATATCGAATTGCTGCCACTGAAAACCAAAAAATAAAAATAAAAACTCTGATGTAAAATAAACGCCGAAAACATATCAGCCTGCTTTGTTTCAAGAAATCTACAGCTGTGTAATCATAAATAATATTTCCAGTTTTGTTTGATTAATGTTTAGAAATATTTTCTCATCACTGTTTATCTCTAACCAACCTTTGAACAAGCGGGGCCTGGTTAATCAGAAGTTGTTCGAGTCGCTTAACAAATATGACTTCTCTTTTTGTTATTTAGGAATCACTCAAGTGGAAAAGTTGAGGCCGAACGGACGACGGACGCTACACCACAGAAAGAATGGCCCCTTGGATTTATTTGCTGGTTTAATCGGTCCGCGAACAACCAGGGTCTTACTAAATCGGGTTTTTCATGTAGTATATGACTTAAGTACTGAATTTAAATAGCAATAATTTAGAAAGCAGAAGATTACGTCATTCTTCTCTCTATCCAACCCTATTCCAACTCTGAATAAACACTGACCAATACATGAATACACACACACACGATAATTCCCTCCGACATTAATTGACATTACTAATTACCAGGTAATTAATTATTTCAAATCTACAGCTATTTTGTCAAAGTGTATGTTATCAAACTGAGTCGAAGTCTGTGGTTGTACACGCACAATATTTATTTGAAAGACTTAGTTACTCATAACACATGTTCACTTACAACATGAGTACATATTCCTAATTGGATGAAACATTCCCGAAACATTTGAACACATGATATGGAGAGTTTCACTAAGTGATATTACACGGGGGATTGATATGCTTAAACTCTACCATTCATACACTGAATAATTTAACACGAAAACCTTATATTTCACTGATAAAACTAATAAATATTCATCTATGTACAAGGTACCTAACATTTAGATTAACATGTTCTATCCAATCTAATATCAGTTCTGTAGTTTTACAGTTTTTACAAGAAAACCATGATTTGATCAATCCGATATTTCTTACTTCAGATATTTACCTTCGTATGTCCTGCCCAAGAACACATGTTGTCCTGGTTGCGCCTTTAGGCAAGAAACTTTACCCTAATTGATCTGTATAAGATACGACAGGCCTCCCGTATGTTGTTCTGTGAGGTAGTCACCAGCTTCTACAGTGAGAGTTCGTCTCAACATGACTTAGGTAGTTCACGGGACAAAAAACTTCGCAAACAAAGTAAATCCATTTGTTTAAACTTGTAATTTAACCACAATGGAAGACAGAGCTTGACTGCATCTTTTATTTATCAACGACACCACAAACCCAACTGAACTGAGCATGCGTAAACGATTGTTGATTTCAATAATTTTTTAGGGGGAAAGGGGGTCGGAGCTGTTCACTAGTTCGTTGTGAATACAAATCATACACTGTTATGAAAACAATTATGACAGAACGTCATCTCAAACCTTAAGAGATTAAACCGGCTACCAATTTTTGTAAAGAATATCTCAGCTAAATTCTTAAAGCAGCTTTAATATCTTGTCCTAGTTTGAAACTTAGAATTTGACACTGTGAAAGAGTGTTATCTTTGAGAGTAAGGGGGCATTTAGGCAGAGAGACAGCTAGAGTGCCCGGTGAATCAAAGTAATTGGCTGATAAGAGAGCTGTGTACATCCGAGCGTGCACAGCAATGTGAGGTGGATGTTTATTGTTTTAAAGATTAGTAAGGTGATTTTTTAGAAAGTTACGTGATTTTATTCATGGAGACTTGACAGTTAATTAATAGGAAATTACAGAGAAACAGTGAATATTGAAATTAAACAGTGTTGTGGAAACAGAGTATGGTGTGTGGTCGTTGAGGTGAACGATGAAAGGCTGACTGGGAAGAGCTGTGATATGGACAGTGGAGAGCAAAGATGTGACCACAGTCTGAGAGTCGTGGATGAGAGATATTTTGTAAACATTAGATGTAAATAACTGTGCATATTTTGGAGACGCAAATAAACTGTAAATAGAAAAATAATCTTAAGTAAATCATTTTATTAAAAGTGGCAATGTAGAGGCTCCGTCACATTTGGTGGCAGCGGTGGGATGAGAATTCAAAACAGAAAGTTGAGTGGTGTAAAAATTCAAGATGACAAAAAATTCACGGGGAAGAAATAGATGAGAAATTAGCCACTGCAGAAGAACAGTCTAAAAGATTGGAACATAACAGAATTAATGTGAAATCTTGGGATATTTTACGGAACTTTTAGATGGTGACCTTGATTCTTGGATGAAGAACTTTAACCGTCTCAGCAGGAAGGCCAATGGATGGAATGACACAAAAAAACTGCCGACTTTTATGACAGGACAAAGATTTGTCATTTACTAAATTACGTCAAAATTTGACAAGACGATGTATGCCCGCAGAACTCAAATCTGTGTACTACAGCGCATTATTCCAAGCGAAGCAGAAAGTTGGAGAGAGTGTTGATGATTTTGCACCACGGATTAACAAGAGCTTATAGCAAAATGCCTCACGACCAAAGACAAACACTTATCAAGGGACGTTTTATTCAAGGATTTGATGACAATATCAAGCGGTTCGTGTTGTTGTCCAATCCCAAAACATTTGAGGAAGCCTTTAGCACAGTCAAATGGGATAAATGTAACAATCACGTGACCTCCGTACAGTGTAGTGCGGTGAGAGAGGAACTATCGTTAGACAATAAGTCTCTCAAGTCAGCACATTAGCAACACCAATAGTCATTAATATAAGATGGGAAAACTGGTTTCGCAGTTGTCGTAAAACAAATAAAAAATATTTATTAAGAATCTGTCAAACAGGGTAAAACAAATGAAGAATTAACAGTGGTTCCATCACAACATGGTCAATTTATGTTTTTTTTTGTTCTACTTCTCGGTCCATTTGTTTACTACTTGACTGTCATCAAATGGGAATACCCCTAAGATGATATCGTATTCATCGTGTCAAAAAATAAACAATGTACAACATGTCAACATAATTACACTCAAATTCTGTAAAATTTGGGCAAATCATTAAGAAAAGAAAGATTTACACGGAGACTCCAGAAAAAAAGTAAAAGGAGAATAAGACCAGGCGTTCCTGAAGAGAAAGCAACTTCAGTTTCATCGACAACACCAGCCGACAAAGAAAAAATAAATATCATCAGCATTATCTATTTTTACCCGTTCCTGGACAGCCGAGGGGTAATGCTTGGAGTGGAGCCTGATATAAGTGTACACATATTTGTCATATGAAATATGATAAAGTTTAATTTAGCTGTGTATTTAACAAGTAACAGTGTCTGTTGAACACAACGTTCGTCCACCTGTCAATATACACTTTAAACTTTCACTGTTTACAATAGATAGCCTGGTGTGACCCCAGTAGATTCAGCTGTCAATTACAGACACATGTAGGACGGTATGGCTTTTATAAAACTAAAAATGGAATCTCGATAACAATTCCGGACCACTTCTATATACAGTTGTTGAGTTTTATATGTTAAATCATTTACGTTCAAGTGAAAAGTGAACAAATTGGAAATTATAGTCACGTAAGTCAGAATGTACATATCATTCTACATACTAATTCAACCATGCGTGACAAAATTGTCAGGAATGCGATCTCATGAGATAAATTTCATATGTGATAGATCTGTGGTGATTCAGGATAAGATGGTCACTGTTAAATTTGTAGAAATTCGATAAAAAATTGTATTTTACAGAAATGTTGTCACACATAAAACATGTATTGATATATCCTGCTGGTCGGATGGCGCAGTGGTAACGCACTCGCCTTCAATCCAAAGCGTCCGGGCTTCGATTCCCGGAACGGACGTGAAAAGGTCTTGGGTCACCTGCCTGACCACGTGGGTTCTCCGGTTTCCTCCAACTGTCAAACCCCTCGTGCCCTTACATTCGGGCCACCAAGAGTAATTCATATAAGCTTAAAGCTTGTTTCGTCATTGTTGTACTCTAGAAAGTTTATATATCATATCCTGACATTATTTAAATATTAAAGTTGGAATTCGTTTGGAATCTTTAAATTGAAGGGTGCATATTACTACGGAGTGTTATCAGTACCGTGTGGACTGGCAACAATGGAGATACGCGACTAATTCCATTGATACGTTTGACAGACACATGGCCATACACAGGATAATGATTGTGGGGTATATTTCGTCAATATCGTGTTTGTATCCGTAGTTTTAGTCATTAAAGCTGGTGCTGTCCGTTTTGTTGGATCGTGCTGAGAGGGTATTTGTGATACAAATTATGTAAGTCATCAGGAGACATATAAACATAAAATCCTATCATTCTCTATTAAAAATAAAAAGCGTTTATAGTCGGTCTAACCACTGGAGTAGCAAATTTTGATATTGTATCTAAATCAGCTGGAAACAAAGAATAAATAAAAAGAAATTTAATCAGAGAAAAGAAATTTACATCAGATCTGAAATTATTTTGGCTCAAGTATGTGTACCAGAGCGATCTACAACTTTTTAAAGTTTTTACAGAAAACTTGACGAAGCTGAAATGTCTGCGGTGATTTACATGACTGGAGTGTGTCGTGGTCACAACATTTGAAAAGAAACAATTGAAGGTATATATACCCACGATACAGACGTATAGGCACGATTGGTTCATATTATCTACCACAGGTGGGTCCCACATACGTTGTAGTGTAATTGGAACACATTTGTGTAGAATCTGGATTTAATAGTGACAGCCTTTGTCGTCATTTGATTCGGTTGGTTGGTTAAATCTCACCTGGGGAACAATTTCGATTTTCTATCAAAATTCCGTTATTACACCTTCCTAACGTGGACACAAGGTATACAGGTAGTAATGTACGGTTAAACGGGCACAGTTTTTCTCATCAGTCAATATTCAGTGTCAGAAACCTTGACATCAATGGAAGCTTAGCTATAACAATAGTTTATCAAATAATTCCACATTATACTTTTTATTTTTTTAATTATTTATTTCACGTTGATGACGAACAGATAGTCAACAGACAATATGACATATACAAGAAAAAAAACCTTCCTTTTTTACTTTCGACACTTTTATCACTATACCAGCTGACCTAGTGAAACGGAGGGTAGTATCTCTGGGGTATCAGAATTACGTTTGTTTACCATGAAGATACTGATGCTGAGGGTCGCTCTTACAAAGCAATAACTAAAACGATATGTGTACAGAATAAAGGCGACTAACTACAGAATCACAATATCGCAACGTTCACAACAAATCATGTAGACCAGAATGGTTTGAGCCAAGTTTTTATTATAAATAAATAAATTTACATACCTTTTTCCACGTGATCAATAAATTCGTGTTTCAGTGGTGGAAACACACGTCTACGACAACAATTTTAGAAATGGAGAATGTGCCATATATTTGCAATTGCTTCAGTTATAGGTGATGTTCAGTTCAGTTAAATATGTAATAACTAAACGGTGACGTCATCAATTGGCTAATTCAGTTCATTCAGTTAAAATGTTTCAACACAACGTAATTGTTTTCGTAACATACTCCCACGGAAACACAATACTGACTGCGTCATGGTGCCTCTCCTGCTCTTTTCTGGTATGTTATTACGAACACATTTAATAATAAACAAATAATGATGATTTAAATGGTATTTATACATCTATTGTGGTGTCGTTTTGTAATAAATATTTATATATGATAATAACTTAAACGTATATGTAAAGTTATATGTCTTTATTAAAGATGTAATTATGTGGACTTAAATAGCAATGATTAGATTACACTGTAGCCATGTGTTACAAAATAAGGTCTAAACAGTGTGAAACAGTTCTGCGTCAGTTATCGTTTAATGTATAACAAAATTAATTCCTCTGTTCCTTGACGGCGACAGAGAATGCCGCTCCTGATCAATTATTCTAGTTTGTAAAATACTTTGTCTTTGGAGTCTCACGTATTATGCCGGTTATGAAACTGACGGCGATGGTCATTCTTTACACTTTTTCTTATTCATCAGGTTTATAGAGAGAATCATCATTCACAGTTTCCGTATACTTCGACCCTTGAATGGTGTATACAAACATACAAACTGACCGTGGACAAATAGCATTTCACTGTAATCAATTGCTTGACCATAGCTTATGAATCGGTCAGATGGTCCACTAAAATTAATTACTTGACCATTGCTAATGAAACTAGGTAGTATAAATACGACCCGAGAGAGAGTTAAGAGTGGGGGCGGGGGGCGGGGGGCGGGGGGAGGGGGGAGGGGAGTACAGATAGTGGCTAGAGTGTCTAAAGAGAGTGTATTGACTGTCGGTGCCTCATCCGCCCTCTCTCAAATTCCGGACTTGTTGTGAAGAATACTGATGCTTAGACTTATTTAAAAAAAAAAAAACTGAACATGGGTTGGACTTTCATCGTCTTCATTTTAAGTAACCCGACAGGGCTGCTCTGTAACACTCCATCGATATAAAAACCCGACACATTAAAGTATGCTGTTTTACGTAATTCTTGTTGTTTTTAATTAATTAACCTGAATAATTAATATTCATGAAGTAATAACATCAAAATATTTGTGACGTCATCACAATGCGGCAAGCATTAAAGCAGGCAGTAGGAGGGTACATTTTTTGCTCTTATTTTTTTGGGGAAAATGTAAAATGATGTCTATGCAGTTTGATGCATGAGCATGTAAATTTATGTTATTTATTCGGCAGTTGTATTTGTGCAATAGTATTAACTGTAACTTTACAAGCGTTAATTGTGATATCCCCTCTGATAGCCTGGCGGTAGTAATCTAATTATAATTGTGAAAAACGGTTGAACGGTGACACCGGGTTCAGAATACCTATTGAAAATTTTTGTTTTCATCATACTGTTCATGCAAGATATAAGCCTAGTTACCCCGTAGCTGACGTCATCAACGTTTGAGCACATATGCATTATTAACCATTTCAAAGTTCTCAGGAACCTGTAAATCTGCGTCTTATTTGGTTTTGTTTCCGGAATATGAAAACATAGAGTCGGTTCTGTATACTACATACGGTGAAACTTGCCGTTCTCGAAGGATACAACTCGGTAATGTCATCCAAAGTCATCGAAAACGGTGTCAATATCATGCCATTTCGTAACATGACGACAAAGATAACATAACGCAATTATTTCACCTGACACCGTTCCGGTATTTTGTGATTCTCGTGGGAACCTCATAAAAATAACATCATGATTGTTTTTATCACTGCATACAGAACGGTGTCAGGTGAAATAATTGACCGATGAAATGTGGCCGGCCCTGTACATTTTAGTAATGCACTCTTTTCTCCTGCTATACCTTTATAGTATGTTAAAAAAACCAAGATGGCGCATATGCAAATTAAGTAAGCAAGCTTAATCTGCCGTACTATCTTTACCAATCACTAATGGAGTGCTAAGTAACCTTCGGTGGTGTTTTTGATCTTCCAACTGCTCGTTTAAGTAAGAATACGTAGCTAAAGATACAATAAAATTGTGAATGGAAGCTAAATATTTTACTATCTACTTATTATTTTCCATAAACAATTTTTGTAGGAACTTTTTGTATTTTAGAAAACTCTTGGTGACAAAGGGTTCCACTAAAGATGTGCTTTCTGCTTTATGTCTGTGGCAGCAGGACGACAACGTTAGCAAATAAGAGTAGCCTGAATGATTTAACTCCATGTTAAACTCACACTACAGGCAGGATGAAGTGCAACATATAGCCTTGTGTCGGTGTGTATTTGTCATAGTGTTTGTGTGTGTGTATAGGAAGGATGTGGTGCCAGATATAGGCTTGTGTCGGTATTTATTAGTCATAGTGTTTGTGTGTGTGTATAGGAAGGATGTGGTGCCGGATATAGGCTTGTGTCGGTATGTATTAGGTATAGTGTTTGTGTGGGTGTATATGAAGGATGTGGTGCTGGATATAGGCTTGTGTCGGTATGTATTAGGTGTAGTGTTTGTGTGTGGGTGTAAAGGAAGGATGTGGTGCCAGATATAGGCTTGTGTCGGTATGTATTAGGTGTAGTGTTTGTGTGTGGGTGTAAAGGAAGGATGTGGTGCCAGATATAGGCTTGTGTCGGTATGTATTAGTCGTAGTGTTTGTGTGTATATAGGAAGGATGTGGTGCCAGATATAGGCTTGTGTCGGTATGTATTTGGTATAGTGTTTGTGTGTGGGTGTATAGGAAGGATGTGGTGCCAGATATAGGCTTGTGTCGGTATGTATTAGGTATAGTGTTTGTGTGTGGGTGTATAGGAAGGATGTGGTGCCAGATATAGGCTTGTGTCGGTATGTATTAGTCATAGTGTTTGTGTGTGTATAGGAAGGATGTGGTGCCGGATATAGGCTTGTGTCGGTATGTATTAGGTATAGTGTTTGTGTATGTATAGGAAGGATGTGGTGCCAGATATAGGCTTGTGTCGGTATGTATTAGGTATAGTGTTTGTGTGTGGGTGTGTAGGAAGGATGTGGTGCCAGATATAGGTTTGTGTCGGTATGTATTAGTCATAGTGTTTGTGTGTGGGTGTATAGGAAGGATGTGGTGCCAGGTATAGGCTTGTGTCGGTATGTATTAGGTATAGTGTTTGTGTGTGGGTGTATAGGAAGGACGTGGTGCCGGATATAGGCTTGTGTCGGTATGTATTAGTCATAATGTTTGTATGGGTGTATAGGAAGGATGTAGTGCCGGATATAGGCATGTGTCGGTATGTATTTGGTATAGTGTTTGTGTGTGGGTGTATAGGAAGGATGTGGTGCCAGAGTTAGGCTTGTGTCGGTATGTATTTGGTATAGTGTTTGTGTGTGGGTGTATAGGAAGGATGTGGTGCCAGATTTAGGCTTGTGTCGGTATGTATTTTGTATAGTGTTTGTGTGTGGGTGTATAGGAAGGATGTGGTGCCAGATTTAGGCTTGTGTCGGTATGTATTTGGTATAGTGTTTGTGTATGGGTGTATAGGAAGGATGTGGTGCCTGATTTAGGCTTGTGTCGGTATGTATTTGGTATAGTGTTTGTGTGGGTGTATAGGAAGGATGTGGTGCCGGATATAGGCTTGTGTCGGTATGTATTAGGTATAGTGTTTGTGTGTGTATAGGAAGGATGTGGTGCCAGATATAGGCATGTGTCGGTATGTATTAGTCATAGAGCATGGACCTTTAAATATTGCATCATATTGTTACATAAACTCTGTGGTCAATATACCCTTATATCTCAAACGTCAACACCTGTGTTTATACATTTAATACATGATAGTAATGCGTGTCGGTCACGTAGAGTTTAATACCATTAAGTAATTCTTCTGGTCAATTGTCTTTATCTATTAAGATGTTGAATATTATAGAACCGATGTATAAATTCGACACAGAGTTTGGTGATTCGCAGTCGATACTTTGGGTTGTCTACTCAACAGTATACACCTTACACTATATTAATTAAACAACATCAACGCCCTACAACACAGTTTTGATTGTCATTGCCTGAAAACATTAACAACTACAAAATCTTCATCTACACTACAAGAAGCGACATAATATTATACTTGTGTCGGTATGTATTAGTCATAGTGTTTGTGTATTTGTATAGGAAGGATGTGGTGCCGGATATAGGCTTGTGTCGGTATGTAGTAGGTATAGTGTTTGTGTGTGGGTGTATAGGAAGGACGTGGTGCCGGATATAGGCTTGTGTCGGTATGTATTAGTCATAGTGTTTGTGTATTTGTATAGGAAGGATGTGGTGCCGGATATAGGCTTGTGTCAGTATGTAGTAGGTATAGTGTTTGTGTGTTTGTATAGGAAGGATGTGGTGCCGGATATAGGCTTGTGTCGGTATGTAGTAGGTATAGTGTTTGTGTGTGGGTTGTACAGAAGGGATGTGGTGCCGGGTATTTGATCATATCTGTAAAGATAAGTTATATTGAGTTTGAGTAGGCACAAGAGACTTCACCAACTGAAGTTTACTGTAGGCGTACAACAGATATGTAACACATACTGTTTTTGAGCTACCGGGGACTGATCAATGTGATTTGTGTTACAGTTAAGATCATATCACAACTCCAGTAAAATCAGCTCTGAATGATGTTTGCTTATTTTGGTTATTCATACGCAGTGAAGCTCAAATCAATGGCTCAAGCAGGTGATTGTTATTGTCAAATCAACGGCTCAAGCGGGCGATTGTTATTGTCAAATCAACGGCTCAAGCGGGCGATTGTTATTGTCAAATCAATGGCTCAAGCAGGTGATTGTTATTGTCAAATCAATGGCTCAAGCGGGCGATTGTTATTGTCAAATCAATGGCTCAAGCAGGTGATTGTTATTGTCAAATCAATGGCTCAAGCGGGCGATTGTTATTGTCAGAGCAACGGCTCAAGCGGGCGATTGTTATTGTCAGAGCAACGGCTCAAGCGGGCGATTGTTATTGTCAAATCAATGGCTCAAGCGGGCGATTGTTATTGTCAAATCAATGGCTCAAGCGGGCGATTGTTATTGTCAAATCAATGGCTCAAGCAGGTGATTGTTATTGTCAAATCAATGGCTCAAGCGGGCGATTGTTATTGTCAGAGCAACGGCTCAAGCAGGTGATTGTTATTGTCAAATCAATGGCTCAAGCGGGCGATTGTTATTGTCAAATCAATGGCTCAAGCGGGCGATTGTTATTGTCAAATCAATGGCTCAAGCGGGCGATTGTTATTGTCAAATCAATGGCTCAAGCGGGCGATTGTTATTGTCAAATCAATGGCTCAAGCGGGCGATTGTTATTGTCAAATCAATGGCTCAAGCGGGTGATTGTTATTGTCAAATCAATGGCTCAAGCGGGCGATTGTTATTGTCAGAGCAACGGCTCAAGCAGGTGATTGTTATTGTCAAATCAATGGCTCAAGCGGGCGATTGTTATTGTCAGAGCAACGGCTCAAGCGGGCGATTGTTATTGTCAAATCAATGGCTCAAGCGGGCGATTGTTATTGTCAGAGCAACGGCTCAAGCAGGTGATTGTTATTGTCAAATCAATGGCTCATGCGGGCGATTGTTATTGTCAGAGCAACGGCTCAAGCAGGTGATTGTTATTGTCAAATCAATGGCTCAAGCAGGTGATTGTTATTGTCAAATCAATGGCTCAAGCGGGCGATTGTTATTGTCAGAGCAACGGCTCAAGCAGGTGATTGTTATTGTCAAATCAATGGCTCAAGCAGGCGATTGTTATTGTCAAATCAATGGCTCAAGCAGATGATTGTTATTGTCAAATCAATGGCTCAAGCGGGCGATTGTTATTGTCAAATCAATGGCTCAAGCGGGCGATTGTTATTGTCAGAGCAACGGCTCAAGCAGGTGATTGTTATTGTCAAATCAATGGCTCAAGCAGGCGATTGTTATTGTCAAATCAACGGCTCAAGCAGGTGATTGTTATTGTCAAATCAATGGCTCAAGCGGGCGATTGTTATTGTCAGAGCAACGGCTCAAGCAGGTGATTGTTATTGTCAAATCAATGGCTCAAGCAGGCGATTGTTATTGTCAAATCAATGGCTCAAGCAGGTGATTGTTATTGTCAAATCAACGGCTCAAGCAGGTGATTGTTATTGTCAAATCAATGGCTCAAGCAGGTGATTGTTATTGTCAAATCAATGGCTCAAGCGGGTGATTGTTATTGTCAAATCAATGGCTCAAACGGGCGATTGTTATTGTCAGAGCAACGGCTCAAGCAGGTGATTGTTATTGTCAAATCAATGGCTCAAGCAGGTGATTGTTATTGTCAAATCAATGGCTCAAGCGGGCGATTGTTATTGTCAGAGCAACGGCTCAAGCAGGTGATTGTTATTGTCAAATCAATGGCTCAAGCAGGTGATTGTTATTGTCAAATCAATGGCTCAAGCGGGCGATTGTTATTGTCAGAGCAACGGCTCAAGCAGGTGATTGTTATTGTCAAATCAACGGCTCAAGCAGGTGATTGTTATTGTCAAATCAATGGCTCAAGCAGGTGATTGTTATTGTCAAATCAATGGCTCAAGCGGGCGATTGTTATTGTCAGAGCAACGGCTCAAGCAGGTGATTGTTATTGTCAAATCAATGGCTCAAGCGGGCGATTGTTATTGTCAAATCAATGGCTCAAGCGGGCGATTGTTATTGTCAAATCAATGGCTCAAGCGGGCGATTGTTATTGTCAGAGCAACGGCTCAAGCAGGTGATTGTTATTGTCAAATCAATGGCTCAAGCAGGCGATTGTTATTGTCAAATCAATGGCTCAAGCAGGCGATTGTTATTGTCAAATCAATGGCTCAAGCGGGCGATTGTTATTGTCAGAGCAACGGCTCGAGCAGGTGATTGTTATTGTCAGAGCAACAGCTCAAGCATGTGATTTTTATTGCCAAATCAATGGTTTAAGCATACGTTGATCAAGTCAAGAGCGAAGACATTTATAAATAGTCTGTGAAATAAAAGTTTTATTGTCAATTCACAGTGTCAGATCGTCAATGTCAGATAACATTATAATATAAATTAAGAACACCTTTCACTCACCTATCTAGATTTGAATACATATTTTTGTCATCCTGCTCCAATTCAAGTCATTCAGTATAAATAAACATTAATGTTCAACTCAATATTTTTTCTTGTGATAATGGAGAACCTACCAGTTGAAATTATGGAAAAAATATATAAACAAGTCGTAATTGAGAAAGTCACAGAGAAAGAAGAAGTGAACAAAGAACTGAAAGAAATTTTTGAATTGCATGTGTGGAAGTATACAATATGGACAATAAGGGCTGGATCTACTAAATATGAAAATGAGATCGAAAAAGAGCTATTGGGAATATTGTAGTGGGCACAATATGTCTCCATCACTGACCAAGGAGCTCGTTTTTGACAAAGGAATGTGATGAAGTAAGTCAGACATCTATATAATGTCAAAATAGTCAATATGACACCTGATACCATTTAAATATTGTCATATGTCACACACGCACACGACTTCATTTTATGTCAATTGTTAATAGTGAAATTTGTCACTCAAGTGTAGAACATAATTTGTGTTAAATCTTAATGTGACTGGCTGGCTTATCAGACAGATAGTTTAATTGCGGTCACCTTAGTGTCAGAATCATGCCGTGAAACATTGGCTGGACATGCTCTCCAGCATGGAGACATTAACTGGTCACGGTTTAATTGTAGATCAGTAGAAGACACTTTCCCTATCAGAATTAGATTATAATTGCTTTAGGATAAACTGTAAGATCACAGCAAATAGAGTCAGTCCTGGTGTGGCTGTGGAAGGAGTAACTTGTTAAGCTCGATACTCAGGCCATACATGTTATCATTGTTGTAACTTGTGTTAATACTCAACATTTGTACTTGAGAACGGTTGTTGCTGATCTTTTGTATAACATAAGGATAGTACAACATAGCGGGGTAACATCAATGAACAGTATCAATATGGCTTCATTAGGTAAGTGAATACAAAACACGAAAATATTAAATTAACATTTTAATCACATTAAAAGATATGTACATTTTAAACATTATCATACTACCCGAGATGGGGTTGTTGGGGCTGTTGAGGATAGTTCTATAGTAGAAGTCCGGATCATAGATGAGGATTCATCTTTGTTGCTCTAGGAGTAAAATGGGTATTCATTAACAAATTTTCCACATGTTGTTCCAATATAATGCTGTATTTGTTTTACATTCTATTAACAACCAGTCATTTAAAGAAATGTCATGTCTAGAAGTGAAATAAAACCAGTTGTTTTTTTTCATTTCTGCTTGTTAACCTTCGACTTATTACAATTAATACATCGCTTTATTGTGATACATAAAGCTATCAATTTGACATATACATATTTCACTTCAACAGTTAACATCATTAAAACTCTAATAAAACATAAACGTTTGCTTTATGTTTGGTGTTGTCATCATCATGTTAGTTTTTCATAACGTGTTTCTATACACCATAGAAATAATCAGAGTAAACCTGAATGTAAAAGTGACTGAACTAAAAAGCGAGAAAATTCAGCTTGGAGATATTTCAGTGTATGGGTTATTGACCTATTTTCCCACTAGATTAGCATAAATTTGACAAAGTTAAAAAAAAAAAAATACTTACACACTGTGGAAGATTTAGACTTTCCCCTCCTGTGATCTGTTCACAGTCGACAGAGGGAAAAACGTCAATGTGATCGGATGATCCTGCGGCAGAACATGTAATGTGCACTGTGCACACCAATCCAAAATAACCAGATTGGAATAACTTGCAGGCATTGTCCTCAAATAGAAGACTTCATGACTTGAAGTCAACTTACACGTAACGTCATTCCTAACAAACGTCAAACTAAATTCATCTAGCAGAGACTGCAATGGTATACCGTGAAGACATACGCTCAACAAAATCACTAAACTTGTTACTGTCATGGCGAAGGATGAGATGGAAGTGCGCGGGAATTTTTTTTTTTTTTTTTTTTTGTCGTTGTTATTAATTACAATTTAAATTTGTAAGATATACTTTAAGTGTAAAAAATGTATATAACAAAATGAAAACTATAACAAAAACAAAAATTAAACGATAAGTTTTTTTTTTGTATTTGCATCAAAACTGCAGCCTATCAGCGTTTGAAAGTCGTACGGAAATATAACTAAAGCGTGTCTAGGACTGTTCTGCATTCATGCAGGATCCGCTTATAATGAAACGCTCGAGCAATGTATAAATGTTTCAAATAAACAGGAGAATAAAGGAAAGTGTTGGAATGGGTTTTTTTCATATAAAGCTGGTTTAGGTCTACATTTGAGTTAGAATCAAGTGAGGTTTGACTGTATTGCAAAGTGTTTGAACTATTTTTAAAATAAATAGTTAGCTGGAACACCATTTTCCCATAAGCCATCTGGTTACAGCAATCATATTACAAAATGGCCTCCGTAGTTGCAGTTGACAAGGTTGAAAAACAACACTTTGTTGATAACCTTTTCTTAACATTCCCACCAATTTAGCTCAATGGCACCAGTGGAACTGGACTAAAGTTTTAAAATGTTTTTTCAAGATGGCGGCCATGTTGGATTTCAGACATACCCTAGAAATTACAACACTTGGTTTTTGGGAGCCGGGCTGAAAAATAAAACATGGCGGTCAATATTTAGAAAGTGAAAGCCGTAATGTAAATGTGGAAATTCTACAACGCACGAGACCTGACAACATCAAACGATACGACATGTTGACAAGGTCGGTCACGGGTACTGTATACCGCCACAAGTTTTGATCTTGCGATTTCGGTATAGTTATTAAGGTGCCCGTTAGAGACAAGAGTATGTGTCAACCGGACAGGGAAATGTCTATCTGGCCATTTCTACCTATACTTCATTCCTTTTTGTAGACTTGGTCAATTTATTTCATAAAAACCCCAGTGAAGAGGTAAAACATCTCTCTTCAATGTATATGTTACTAAGATCAAGGGCAAAAGAGTAAGTTGAACTCCAGGCCTAAGTGATGCATTGTCCGCCCACATCGGCGGGTCACGTTGATAGTTATACCACTGAAAGAGTGAAACAAAGGGCAGTAACTCTGAGATATCAAAATGGAGTGATGTAACTGCCGAGTGACAAAATAATGGTACCACGAGGCATGTCAGCAACGGGTGGACTCTCGGTTATAGGCAAACAGGTCCAAGGGAGATAACTGCCAAGGAGGCAGGCTTTACGATTTCTCGTTTAGAATTTATCAAATGTACATTGTATATCTTTAGTATTCAAAATGAATCATGCTCGCCCATCGGTCTCGAAAGCATCAAGCAACAATAATTAGGTTTTTTTTTTTTTTTTTGAGCTTAACGTCCTTGTTCCGGTTATAACCGAGCCTAGGACACTAAGGGGGAGGGGGCTTGTAGGGCCGAGGCATAAGGGTGTGCAATTTCGCTTTTTAGTAATCACCAAACAGGTCTAATATGGGGAGGACAGATCTGACTAAATCTATACCCTAACGTCTAAAAAAAAAAAAAAAAAAAAACTGGGGAAATTTTGGACTGTCACAGAAATGCCTAGTCCTACTCTAGTCTCACTTTATATTTCCCTATTATAAACCTATGCTCTGTGGCGGCTAGCAATCAGCCTTCTCTTTTTCGAAAACCAGCAGAGGTTCTTTAACGTGCACGGCGTGACTCACTGTACACCGGGCCCCCGTTTAACGTCCCTTCCGAAGGACAAGAAGTTTTAGAAGATAGCGGGAGAGAGCGTATGGGAAAGTCGGAAATTGGAAAATAGGTTTAGCTTGTTAGCTGGTGTAGGTTTGTTATTTGTAGATGGGATTACTAGCCACCATTTGACAAGGTTAGTCATGCTGGTCTAGGGTGGATTTTAAAAGTGGGGAACTGTGTTATTAAGTTCAGTTATGAGAGTGGATGTGATGGGGTGATGTAAAGAATGTGCTGGAATTGGGTTAGCGTAGATTTTTGGGATTAGTGAGAATAAATGTGAATTATTATACAAACGATGTCGTTCGGGAGACTGTAGATTACTGTGTATAATCGTCTACATGTCTACCCTACTAGAACAGGGATTTGTATATTAGAAGGTGGAAGGAAGAGTGGAAGAGATTTTGTAAAGGTTGTTGGCTTTGGGTCTCGGCCCAGTGTATGTTGTATTTATGTAGGTGATGTTTTTGTGTATGTATGTGGTGTTGTGGGTATGGTTACTTAAAAAAAGGGGGGGGACTTATTGTTTTTCTACAGTGTCCCCTGCTAAGGGATGTGATGTGTGTTATTGGCATGTATTAAAGGGTATTGTTGGTATGTGTGAGGTGGTGAAATTATAGTCCTGTGTCCAGTGTTGAATACACCTCCCTGTAAAGTCAATTACAGAGGGCTGTGTATCCTGGTTTCCCTACCTACCATAGGTTACTGAACACCCATTGGGCACATGTAGATTCGAATACGTCCACTGTTTATCCAGTTATAGTAAGCAGTGGTTGTACGATCTACAAGTAGTATCTATTTGTGTTTTTATTCTATACTGGACATGCACTCATAATTGCGTATATTGTGTGTGTGTGTGGTTTTTTTTTTTTTTTTTTTAATATATCGCTTTCCTAGATTTTATCAATATAATCAATATCCGTTAGATAGGAGGTTAATTGGTCGAATACATATTTTCTATGTTGTTTTGGAGGGTTGAGTACCGTTTTGGAATCGAATTTCATATTGTCTATATGCTCAATTTGGTTTTGGAAAACTGATCTAAAGTTGTCATGGATGGTGCATTCGAACAGAATGTGTTCTATGGTTTCCGGTTCACCACAGTTTGGACAATATGGATTGACTTCCTTTTTAATACGGTTGATGTTATGACCGAGTTTGGTGTAGCCTAATCGAAGTCTAGTGATAACAGTGTCTTCTACTTTATTATAACTATATAACTGAGGTTGGATCTTAACATTGCTCTCGATGGAATAGAGCCAGTTATTAGTTAATTTCGACCAATTTTCCTGCCTTATCAATTGAGTTTTGTTATTGATTATACTGACGACCTCTGATACACTCAAGTATATATTTAGATGAACATCACGTGACCCTAAGGCTGCTCTAGCGAGTTGATCGGCTATCTCGTTACCTAAAATGTCGACATGAGATGGAATCCATTCGAATTTTAGATCTATTCCTAATTGATCGATCTCGGTGATCATATAATGAATTGCATTAAGCAGTTTAGGTCTACTGCTATTTCCAGTTGTCAAGGATTGTAGTGTGTACTCGTTCAAATTTGGTGTGGTTTTTCTTAATACCTAGTAATGCTATTTGAATAGCCATGAGTTCAGCTGTGTAGACCGAGGCTCTGTCACTTAGTCGAAGAGATTTTCTGATGTTAAATGTATCGTTATATATACCTATCCCTACTCTATCATTGGTTGGATTTTTAGAGCCATCGGTATAAAATTTAACGAAGTTGTTATATTTCTTATCTATCAACTCTAATGCTAGGTGTTTTGCGCCTATCGGGTCGTGGTGTTTATCTAACGTCTTATGCAGTAATAGCGATACGTTTGGTGATGTTTTTAACCACGGGACTTGGAAATCTTGTTTGCGGGAGATCTTGACACCTTCTAAACCATATTTCTGTTTTAATCTAAGTATTTCTGAAGGATAGGGAGCCCTGATGTTGGTAACAGGTATTTCACTATTTTGTATTGCTTTATTTAGTAAGCTCCTATCCCCATGATTTTGGGTTCTAGCCCAGTATTTTAGTGTAAGGTTTTCTCGCCTAAGTGTTAGTGTTGTTTCGCCGGCCTCTGCTAGTAAACTATTGCTGTTGGTGTTTTTGATGGTCCTTAGCGCTACCCTTAAGGCTGTGTGTTGTATTACATCTAGATGTTTTAATACTGTGTCACTAGCTATATTATATACCTGGCACCCGTAATCTAACCTTGATCTAACTAAGGCCTTATATAACATTAATTGAGTTGTTTTATTGGTGCCAAATTTACAACCAGAAATATACCTCATGGTGTTAATTGCCTTTTGGCATGATTCCTTTACATATTGAATATGTTTACTCCATGTGAGTTTGTGATCGATTATCATGCCTAAATACCTAACTTGTTTTTCAAATTTTAATTTGGTCTGGCCTAGGTATAGTTCTGGTAGTGTTCTACTTCTAGAGAAATACATTGCTACAGTTTTTTGTTTGGATGGTTTAAAACCCCACTTATTGGCCCACTCATTAATTGCTGTAAGATTTTTTTGGATATGTTTGGTTAGATATCTAATGTTTTTGCCTGTACTCCAGATACACCCATCATCTGCAAATTGCGCTAACTTGGTGTTGTTGTTTAGCGTATCTGACAGTGTGTTGATGTAAATATTAAAGAGTGTTGGAGAAATAACGCTGCCTTGTGCTACACCGTTGTCTAGTTCAAGTTGATCCGAAAGAGTGTTATGGATCCTAACTTGAATTTTTCGCTTTTTAAGGAAACTGTTGACGAATTTGAAGATGTTACCTGTTATGCCGAATTTTTTTAGTGAGACCAGAAGTCCGTCATGCCAAATGAGATCATAAGCTTTTTCCAGATCTAAGAAGACAGCTAGAGTGTGTTGTTTGAGGTTAAAACCTTTTTTTATCTCTGAAGTGAGTCGTAGTAGTGGGTCTAATGTCGATCTACCCTTACAGAATCCGCTCTGTTCCTCGTTTATGATACCTGATCTTTCTAATGAGTGTACTAGCCTATTGTTTACCATAGTTTCCATAACCTTAATTAGGTGTGAGGTTAGAGCTATGGGCCTATATGATGCAGGTTCTTGTGGATTTTTACCTGGTTTTAGTATAGGTATAACAATGGCATTTTTCCAAGATTCAGGTATTATACCTGTGTCCCATATGTGGTTGTAAAAAAGGAGTATGATGTCTGTGATGTTGTCTGGACAGTGTTTGAGTATGTTGTATGAAATATTATCATCGCCCGGGGACGTGTTTCTCTTGTTCTGTAGTGCTTGTTTGTATTCTGTGATTGTGAATGGGCAGTTGAGATCACCGGTGTTGGGGCCTGGGTCTTTGATTTCATTATCAATGGTGAGCTGATTGTGAACTTTATTTAGTTTGAATTCAGGGGTCAAATTATCATTACTACTAGCCTTTTGATATTGTTTAGCTAGAGTATCTGCCTTTTCCTTATCGGTAATATTGTTCTTACCTAGTATAGGGATTTCTGATCTACTTATCCCCTGTATAGCTTTGACCTTTGACCAAACGTTTTTCAAATTAGTTTTATTATTTAAAGATGTACAAAACTCTTGCCAATGATTGTTTTTGGCGTTTTGAATGATGTTATTGAAATTTGTTTTGCATCTTGTGTACTCTGTTTTTAATAGTTCACTATTTTTATTTGCCCTCCATTTTCTTTCGCTATTCTTTTTGAGTTTTTTGGCTAACCTACACTCATCGTTCCACCATGGATTGTTTTTCCTCGTTTTGGGTTTGCCTGAAGTTTTAGGGATAGATGTTGACGCTATATCTAAAATAGCCCTAGTTAAATTTGCATTAAAGACGTCAACATCTTGATCGAAAATTTCCTCATGTTGGATTGTTTCTGCTAAAATTTTGAATTGGTCCCAATTGGCCTTATTAAAAACCCATCGTGGTGGGTATTGAATTGTATTGACATGAGGTTTAAAATCAAACTGTGTCAAAATTGGGTAATGGTCGGAACCTAGAGTGCTATCGAGGGTGTTCCAGTAGCTGCATTTACTAGCTAAGTTTGGAGACGCTAGTGTGATATCTAGATGGGATTCGATACCCCGTGCAACATCTATTCTAGTAGGGTTACCCTCATTTAGTATGGTTAGACCAGTCTCATCTGCCCATTTGTGTATTGTTTCTCCCCGGGAATTGTTTTTGTTACTTCCCCACAATGTATGATGTCCATTAAAATCCCCGGTTACAATGATGTTATCTGTGTCGATATTTTCTATCAGATTCACCAGGGAATTAAATGGAATTGGTTTTGTGGGGGAGAGGTATATATTGAGTATGACTGTTTTGTTTGTTTTGTTGTGTAGTTCTATTCCTAGAGCCACAAGATCTTGGTCTTTGATTTCATATTCTTTGTATGCAATTCCGCATTTTATATATATTGCCAAACCTTGGTCCGAATCGTACCTAAATGGTGGATTGTAACCATTAATTTTTAAACTTTTGTGTTTAGGTTTAAGCATTGTTTCTTGAATACATAAAATATCGGGAGCATTTTCGTTCAGAAATGATTTTAATTTGAAATTTCCGGCTTAAGGCCTCCTGCATTCCAATGCATGACAGTAAGGCCTGACTGGTCATTTAATATACCCGCGAAAGAAAATGGGTATTTATATTAAATTTATGTTGCTTGTGGCTCTAGTAAAGCTGTCGTTTGCTATTTCCAGGTCTCGGCTGATTGGCGGTGTGTTTTGCCCGTGATCTGGTGTTAGGGCGTGTTGGTGTTGTTTGTTTGTTTTTTGGTGTTGTTTTATTGTTTGTTTGTGTCCTACGCCTACACAATCCAGTAGGAGAGCGAGGTGTGGGAGGTTTGGACAGAACCGAGTCGTC